>NW_028261031.1:0-34847 GCF_056163025.1 Triticum urartu | reverse complement strand
AAATAGAGTTTCATTCCGAAAGGCAATGAAAAAAGCCATTGAATTAACTAAAAAAGCAGATATAAGGGGAGTAAAAGTAAAAATTGCGGGTCGTCTCGGAGGAAAAGAAATTGCACGACGCCGAATCTATTAAAAAGGGTAGACTTCCCCTCCAAACAATTCGCGCTAAAATTGATTATTGCTGCTATCCAATTCGGACTATCTATGGAGTATTAGGTGTAAAAATTTGGATATTCGTAGACGAAGAATAAGTAATCTTGTCTTCGGATTCTGTCCATTGATAGAATAAAAAATGACAAGAGACTTTTTTCCTGAAATCCCTGCAAAAGAAGAAATTATACCTCTTTCTATAAGATTTAATGAAAATTGATAAATCATTTAATATAATTGCTATGCTTAGTGTGTGACTCGTTATTTTTTTCTTTTTTTTAAGAAAAAAACTTAGTAATTATAGAAAATTAACTAATAACCAACCTATTGCTTCGTATTGTCGAGATCCTAACTAAGAAACAGTCACTATATGAATAAATACCTCTATCATAACATAAATGAGTAGATGTGTCATATAGTTGTAGCAACTGCAATTTTTTCTCTAAAAAAGAAAAGGGATTCTAGGTTGTGAAGCAAAACTAAAGGGATGTGGATAAAGGGAGGGATGATAGAAAGAAGGAAGAGGAAATAAATAAGATATAGGATTCCACTATGTATGGTCTATGAATTACATCATAAAAGGCAATGTGATAAAGCATCAATATAATAAAAATAATAGAGAATTAAAAATTGTAACTTGAAACAAGAACTACAAATTTAAAGCAATAATAAAGAGCCGCCCGGGTTAATAAAACTGAGAAAATTAACTCGGAAAGAAATTTTTTGGAAGCTCCGTTGCGGGATTCAGACCTAACCATTCAAGGAGAAGCAGTGGGAACGACAGAACCTATGATTCCATAGGATTTTATTGAAAAGAATCCTAACACTTCATTGGGTGGGATGGCGGAACAAACCAAAAAAATTGTCTTATTTGGTAAGTTTATAAATTAACAAATAAGACAGGAAAGAGTAAATATTCGCCCGCGAAATTCTTATTGAATTAGAATACTTTACCGCGATTCAATAAGAGTAAAAATAAGGATTTTTTTAAGAAGGATTACATTATCTATAAATATAGAATTTAGATAAATATACACACACATCTGGATATATTCTAGATCTTCTTTTTTGACTATATATTATATTTTTCTGTTTTAACAAATTCAATATAAAAAAAACCGAACTTTTTCTATTATCTATTAATGTGTATCTATCCGTACCGTAATATTTTGGAATATTATGAATTAGAGAAATTTACATGCTTTCTGATTCCATTCGCGAGGAGCTGGATGAGAAGAAACTCTCATGTCCAGTTTTGCAGTAGAGATGGAACTAAGAAAGAGAACCATCGACTATAACCCCAAAAGAACCAGATTTCGCAAACAACATAGAGGAAGAATGAAAGGAAAATCCTGCCGAGGCAATCGTATTTGTTTTGGTAGATATGCTCTTCAAGCACTTGAACCCGCTTGGATCACGGCGAGACAGATAGAAGCAGGACGAAGAGCAATAACACGATATGCACGTCGTGGTGGAAAAATATGGGTACGTATATTTCCCGACAAACCGGTTACACTAAGACCCACGGAAACACGTATGGGCTCGGGAAAGGGGTCCCCCGAATATTGGGTATCCGTTGTTAAACCTGGTCGTATACTTTATGAAATGGGGGGAGTATCTGAAACTGTAGCTAGAGCAGCTATCTCCATAGCTGCCAGTAAAATGCCCATACGAAGTCAATTTATTCGATTAGAGATATAGAACCCTAAAAGGGGTATGGAAGATAAAAAAAAATGCTCGGTTTTTCTTTCTGGAAAGACAATATTTCTTTCATCCTTTTGCATTGAAATAACAAATTGAAATCAAAATAATATGATTCAACCTCAGACCCTTTTAAATGTAGCAGATAATAGTGGAGCTCGAAAATTGATGTGTATTCGAGTCATAGGAGCTGCTGGTAATCAGCGATATGCTCGTATTGGTGATGTTATTGTTGCTGTAATCAAAGACGCATTGCCCCAAATGCCTCTAGAAAGATCCGAAGTAATTCGAGCTGTAATTGTACGTACATGTAAAGAGTTCAAATGCGAAGACGGTATAATAATCCGCTATGATGACAATGCTGCGGTTATAATTGATCAAAAAGGCAATCCAAAAGGAACTCGAGTTTTTGGCGCGATTGCCGAGGAATTGAGAGAATTGAATTTTACCAAAATAGTTTCATTAGCTCCTGAAGTATTATAAATACTAGTAGGCGAAATTGAGACCAAAGAATTAATTTAGTAGATTGTGTTTTACGTATATGTTTTAAAATCCAAAATGAAAAAAAAAAAAAGAAAACATGTTGATTATAGAAAAATTAGGAGGAACCTAGAATTAGAGTCTTATGGGCAAGGACACTATTGCTGATTTACTAACCTCTATAAGAAATGCGGACATGAATAAAAAAGGAACAGTTCGAGTAGTATCTACAAATATTACCGAAAACATTGTTAAAATACTTCTACGAGAGGGTTTTATTGAAAGTGTTCGGAAACATCAGGAACGTAACAGATATTTCTTGGTTTCAACTTTGCGACATCAAAAGAGAAAGACTATAAAAGGAATATATAGAACAAGAACCTTTTTAAAGCGTATCAGCCGACCCGGCTTACGAATTTATACCAACTATCAAGGAATTCCTAAAGTTTTGGGTGGAATGGGAATTGCTATTCTTTCTACTTCTCGAGGAATAATGACAGATCGAGAAGCTCGACTAAACAGAATTGGGGGAGAAGTCTTATGTTATATATGGTAATCGCCCCGCCTATAGTGCTCGAATTCTATCTCGCCCTTCCTATTTTTAAAATAAAAATAGAAAAATAGGAGAAAAAAAATATGACAGAAAAAAAAAATAGGAGAGAAAAAAAAAACCCGAGAGAAGCAAAAGTAACTTTCGAAGGTTTAGTTACGGAAGCCCTACCCAATGGAATGTTCCGCGTTCGGCTAGAGAATGACACCATCATCCTAGGCTATATTTCAGGAAAGATACGGTCTAGTTCTATACGAATACTGATGGGGGATAGGGTCAAAATTGAAGTAAGTCGTTATGATTCAAGCAAGGGACGTATAATTTATAGACTTCCCCATAAGGATTCGAAGCGTATCGAAGACTCGAAGGATAGCGAAGATTTGAAGGATAGCGAAGATTTGAAGGATACCAAAGATTCAAAGGATTAGGTTTTTCTTTTTTTTTCTAGGGTAATAAATTCTAAGTTCTAAAATTCAAGCGAAGAGACTTATTTTTTCCAAAAGATTAGATTCATAGTTTAAAAAAGGATACGGAAATATGAAAATAAGAGCTTCCGTTCGTAAAATTTGTACAAAATGTCGACTGATTCGTAGGCGTGGACGAATTAGAGTCATTTGCTCTAATCCGAAGCATAAACAAAGACAGGGGTAATCTTTCGAAAAAGAACTTTACTTTCTAAAAAGTAAAAAAAAGTACCCGCGGAAATGTTCCAATTCCAAATAAAATAATTTCATTTAAAATAATTAAAGTAAAGGGTTTATTTTACCCTGAAACGGATATCTTTGTATCTTTTTTTCTTTTTTTTATTTCTAACTCATATTTATGAGATAATAAAATATGGCAAAAGCTATACCAAAAATTGGTTCACGTAAGAAAGTGCGTATTGGTTTACGTAGGAATGCACGTTTTAGTTTACGGAAGAGTGCACGTAGAATAACAAAAGGGGTTATTCATGTTCAAGCTAGTTTCAACAATACCATTATAACTGTTACAGACCCACAAGGTCGGGTGGTTTTTTGGTCCTCGGCCGGTACTTGTGGATTCAAAAGCTCAAGAAAAGCATCACCCTATGCTGGTCAAAGAACAGCAGTAGATGCTATTCGTACAGTAGGTTTGCAACGAGCAGAAGTTATGGTAAAGGGCGCTGGTAGTGGAAGAGATGCCGCATTACGAGCCATTGCTAAAAGTGGTGTGCGATTAAGTTGTATACGCGATGTAACACCTATGCCGCATAATGGATGTCGACCGCCTAAAAAAAGACGTCTGTAAAAGAATTAACCCGCTTTCAACTTTCATTTCAAGAGAAATAAACGATTCAATGATAAAATAATAATACTAGTCTATTATGGTTCGAGAGGAGGTAGCAGGATCCACTCAAACACTACAGTGGAAGTGTGTTGAATCAAGAGTAGATAGTAAGCGCCTTTATTATGGTCGTTTCATTCTGTCCCCGCTTAGAAAAGGTCAAGCGGACACCGTCGGTATTGCCTTGCGAAGAGCTTTACTTGGAGAAATAGAAGGAACATGTATCACACGTGCAAAATTTGGGAGCGTGCCGCACGAGTATTCTACAATAGCAGGTATTGAAGAATCCGTACAAGAAATTTTACTAAATTTGAAAGAAATTGTATTGAGAAGTAATCTCTATGGAGTTAGAGACGCATCCATTTGCGTCAAAGGTCCTAGATACATAACTGCTCAAGATATCATCTTACCGCCTTCCGTAGAAATCGTTGATACGGCACAACCTATAGCTAACTTGACAGAGCCCATTGATTTCTGTATTGATTTACAGATCAAGAGAGATCGTGGATATCAGACAGAACTCAGAAAGAACTATCAAGATGGAAGTTATCCTATAGATGCTGTATCCATGCCTGTTCGAAATGTGAATTATAGTATTTTTTCTTGTGGGAATGGAAATGAAAAACACGAGATACTTTTTCTAGAAATATGGACTAATGGAAGTTTAACCCCTAAGGAAGCACTTTATGAGGCTTCTCGTAATTTGATTGATTTATTTCTTCCTTTTCTACACGCGGAGGAAGAGGGCGCTAGTTTCGAAGAAAATAAAAACAGGTTTACTCCACCCCTTTTTACTTTTCAAAAAAGATTAACTAATCTAAAGAAAAACAAAAAAGGAATTCCATTGAATTGTATTTTTATTGATCAATTAGAATTGACTTCTAGAACGTATAATTGTCTAAAAAGGGCCAATATACATACACTATTGGACCTTTTGAGTAAGACTGAAGAAGATCTTCTGAGAATTGACAGTTTTCGTATGGAAGATAGAAAACATATATGGGACACTCTAGAGAAGCATCTCCCAATTGATTTACTTAAGAATAAACTCTCGTTTTAAATCCATTGCAATTTTTTTTCTTCTTCTTTTTCGAGTTAGAATAAAAAGAAAACAATTTAGCATCTTTGGTACAATCTATATTTTCGCGAAATGGATCATAATAAAATGGATTTTAGGTATCTAGGGAAGATTCACTTGGAAGTAACTATTTCCTAGATACCTATGGTACTTCACGGTTGAATGAATCAAAAAATATCTAAAAAAGACCTAAAGTTAATGATTTATCAATGGGTAATGTTGCTCCAATACCTAACCAAAGAGCTACTACAGTACCGATTAAAAAAACGGTCGTAGCTACTGGGCGGCGAAATGGATTTTGGAATTTATTGACATTCTCTAGAAAAGGTACTGTCAATAAGCCTGTTGGCACAGAAACCATTAAAAGAACGCCCAATAACTTATTGGGTACCGTACGGAGTATTTGAAACACGGGAAAGAAGTACCACTCGGGTAATATTTCCAGAGGAGTTGCAAACGGATCTGCCGGTTCACCAATCATTGATGGCTCGAGAACCGCTAAACCTACATTACATGCAATAGTACCTAGAATTACTACTGGAAAAATATATAAAAGATCGTTGGGCCATGCGGGTTCCCCGTAATAATTATGTCCCATCCCTTTAGCTAATTTAGCTCTTAATACAGGATCATTTAAGTCTGGTTTCTTTGTTATTGGGATAGGTGAACTCTTTAGGATCCATCCCCCAAAGGAACCGGACATGAGAATTTATCATCATCCGGCTCGAGCAAGAGTGAAAGAAATAAGACCGCGGAAGATCCTTAATAGAATTAAGGTTTATAATGACTCAATGACTCTAGGCAAGAAAAGCTTTATCAGATTCTCTTTTCCGAAGTTGCACCTACAACTACTCATTGAAAATAATCCTATTCTTATGGGTAAATGCTCAATATCCAAGTGGGCTTACAAATTTGATCATGATCAATTGCTTTGTGGATTGTCTCATGTCTCTTGATTAGTTGGTATTTATCCCCTCAATATCGCAAGTTTCTTACCTCCAAACAAAATATTTACTTGTTACTAATAAAAAATCAAAAAGTTTAGCCTACATTCTTCCTTAGATCCCTTCTTTTACTCCGATAGTATTGCGGATCACAATCGATGCAAAGAAAATGAATGCATTTCCATACTATAATAAAAAGGTAAGTGTAATAAATAGAGAACTGGATCATGTCACATGACTTATTCCATTTCTACTCTATGGGATCTTACGGAGCCTGTTCATGGATGACATGGTTGCGGTATGATCATAGAAGATATTCTCCTCAAGTGAACCAGCCTATCCTTCCTAGGTAGGGGACTTACATGTTGATTGGATGCGGAGACACCTTTGGTTGTGAATTCTAATGTGGCAGATCCAATTCTTTATCTGCATGGCCAAATCAATAATTCAAGTCACACACTCCCATAATCCGCCTTTTTTCTTTCGTAAAATTAACTTCAACTATTTGTATTGTATAAAAATACTTTGGAGTTGAAGAGAAGTATCCAAATGACATGTGTTATTTTACAATAACCCATGCTTGTAGCAATGAAATACCAAAACCTACCCGATATGATATATGATAATTATAATTCTCTATGATATGCCTTCCCTATAAAGGACCCGAAATACCTTGCTTACGTATCATTGGAAAGTGCATTAACATAAATACGGCAGTAAGCAGAGGCAGTACAAAGGTATGTAAACTATAAAAACGAGTCAAAGTGGATTGGCCCACACTAGCACTTCCGCGTAATAACTCCACTAAAGGCGATCCTATTACCGGAATGGCGTCAGGTACACCTGTCACAATTTTGACTGCCCAATAGCCAATTTGATCCCAAGGCAAAGAATAACCAGTTACACCAAATGATGCAGTCAAAACAGCCAAAACCACACCTGTGACCCAAGTTAATTCGCGGGGTTTTTTAAATCCCCCTGTGAGATACACACGAAATACATGCAGGATCATCATTAAAACCATCATACTTGCTGACCATCGATGAACTGATCGGATTAACCAACCAAAGTTGGCCTCGGTCATTATGTATTGAACCGAGGAAAAAGCCTCTGTAACGGTTGGTCGGTAGTAAAAAGTCATAGCAAAACCGGTAGCGACTTGTACTAGAAAACAAGTAAGTGTAATTCCCCCTAAACAATAAAATATGTTGACATGGGGAGGAACATATTTACTAGTTATATCATCTGCAATTGCCTGAATCTCAAGACGTTCCTCAAACCAATCATATACTTTATTGAGATAGGTAACTAACCCGAGTCCCCCTCTAAGAGCCGTATATGAAAATTTCATCTCGTACGGCTCAAGCAGAAACACAAAAATTTTCAACGAATATTAGAAAAAAGGTTCAAAACTTCATCAGCCACTGAATTGGGTCGATTTGCCTTGAAGATATCAAATAAGAAAAATCCGGAATATCTTCTTTGTGATGATAATGCCAAAAAATCTCAAGTTGGCGCGTCTTTCTTTCTTCCTTTCCCTTATGTTGGTCATTAGAGGCTTCTTGACTTTTCTCTTCCCTATAAAGGATTTGTTTTTTTATGCGTAATATAGAAATTATCTTGTTGAGATCCTATGAATCAGTTCAATTAAAACCTTAGATTCATACTAGAGCCACGATGATTTAGTCTCAAGCTAAACAAAAGGCAAGGGTTCTTCGAATAAGAACCGCTTGATAATCATTTATTGAATCAGTGTAATGACTCGACAAAATCGAGAGAAAAAAAGTTGTCTTTTGGGCAAACAAAATTGGAAGGAAGAAAATTTCTTTTTTATTTTTATTTAAGAACTACTTGAATTTTTCAGTCTGGTTGCGAGGTCTTAATAGTGAGTATGAATCATAGTTCCATTTTTTTTTGATCCACTCTATCTATTTCGTGTTCCAGATACTAGAATAAATAATATCTGACGAATTAGAATCATCTTGATAGAGATAACAGGCCCTTTCTATGTATTATCAATAGGATCAATTCTAACAAGTCACACACTCATATTCCAGAGATACCGAAACAAAAAAATTCCGCGGTCGAACTACCATAATATCTAGAAATGTAGATCTTAAACTAGAAAGGCTTTTTTGGATGGAAAAACTCTGACTTCCTAGTTTTAGTTAGTAGAAACCTAATTGGTTAAAATTCCGTCCAGTAAAACGGAAGAATTATAAATTTCTAAAATGATAGATAGGAATATAGCGAATAAAGCCATTGCGATCCCCATAAAAGGAGTAGTCCCCCAACCCGGGGCGACTTTCCCATATTCCGAATTCAAGGGTTTCAGTAAACTACCTGCACCAGTTCGTTTTGGCCTAGGTTTAGAACTATCTTCAACGGTTTGTGTAGCCATAAATTCTATTTAATCATTGGTGTTGACTTTGTATACTATTCCGTTGTAGTTGTAAATACACGATCTTTTCGTAGATCCATTGTAATCTTGAAATTCTATAAAAATGGAAACAGCAACTTTAGTCGCCATCTCCATATCTGGTTTACTTGTAAGCTTTACTGGGTATGCCTTATATACCGCGTTTGGGCAACCCTCTCAACAATTAAGAGATCCATTCGAAGAACACGGAGACTAATTTAAGTAAGAAGTCTCCCAGATAGGGGGACTTCTTACTTAAATGAAATTATTTTATTCTTTTAGTTGGAGTTGGTGGAACCTTAGGTGGTTCTCGGAAGAAGATAGCGAAAAAAATTATCCCTAAAGTCGAAACTAAAAGGAACGTATAAACCAATGCTTCCATAGATTCGATCCTGGTTTATTTACAATTATAACTTCCACACCTATTCATTTGTCATTTGGGATAATTTCCCATATAAAGAAAGAAAAAGAGTCAAAGAAAGGATGGGAGATGTTTCCCATGTCAAATCAAAAAAGAGAGGTGAAAGATACTATAACAATGTGTATCAAACTGCCTGTTTCCTTGTAGTTGGATCTCCCACTTTTTGGAATGTTCCAAATTCCACTTGAGCATCCAAATCTGGATCAATACCAGCAAAAACATCTCGGAACAATGTTCTAGCGCCATGCCAAATGTGTCCGAAAAAGAAGAGCAAAGCAAAGGTAGCATGACCAAAAGTGAACCAACCCCTTGGACTGCTGCGAAAAACACCATCAGATTTCAAAGTAGCCCGGTCTAATTCAAAAATTTCCCCTAATTGAGAACGCCTCGCATATTTTTTTACAGTAGCAGGATCAGAATAACTTACTCCATTAAGTTCGCCACCATAGAACTCCACCGTTACACCTACTTGTTCAACACTATATTTGGATTCTGCTCTTCTAAAAGGAACGTCTGCTCTAACAATTCCCTCCTCATCTACCAAAACAACCGGAAATGTTTCAAAAAAAGTAGGCATACGGCGTACAAAAAGCTCACGTCCTTCTTTATCTCTAAAGACGGGATGTCCTAACCATCCAACAGCTATTCCATCCCCATTGTCCATTGAGCCTGCTCTGAATAATCCCCCTTTTGCCGGATTATTACCAATATAATCATAAAAGGCTAATTTTTCGGGAATTTTAGACCAAGCTTCTGATAAACTAAGATTTTCGGCTAAACCATTGCTAACTCTTCGATATATTTCTTGCTGAAAGTATCCCTGATCCCACTGATAACGAGTAGGCCCAAATAATTCGATTGGGGTCGTTGCTGACCCATACCACATAGTTCCAGCAACTACGAAAGCTGCAAAAAAAACAGCAGCGATACTACTGGAAAGTACAGTTTCAATATTGCCCATACGTAATCCTTTATATAGACGTTGAGGCGGACGGACACTAAGATGGAATAAGCCCGCTAATATACCCAATGTACCCGCAGCAATATGATGAGAAGCTATTCCCCCCGGAACAAAAGGATCAAAACCTTCTGCACCCCACGCTGGATTTACAGCTTGTACTTTTCCAGTTAGTCCATAAGGATCGGATACCCATATCCCAGGACCATACAAACCCGTTACATGAAATGCCCCAAAGCCAAAGCAAGCCACCCCTGCAAGAAATAAATGAATTCCAAAGATCTTGGGCAAATCCAAAGAGGGTTTTCCCGTCCGCTCATCAGAGAATATTTCTAGGTCCCAATATACCCAATGCCAGATCGCTGCCAAGAAACACAAGCCAGAAAACACAATATGCGTACCTGCCACACCTTCATAACTCCAAATACCCGGATTTGTTACAGTTCCTCCTGAAATACTCCAACCACCCCACGAATCCGTTATTCCTAAACGAGTCATGAAGGGAATTACGAACATACCTTGTCTCCACATTGGATCCAGAACAGGATCAGAGGGATCAAAAACTGCTAATTCGTATAAAGCCATTGAGCCAGCCCAACCAGAAACTAGAGCTGTGTGCATTATATGCACCGCAAGCAATCGACCCGGATCATTCAATACGACAGTATGAACACGATACCAAGGCAAACCCATGGAAATACCCCTTTAGCAAAGAAAAATAGACACGATGTCGCTTTATTTTATCGCATTGAAAAAGACTATCCATATCCTATGTACCTAACCCTTCTAGGGGATTCTGTGTCAGAAAGCGCGAATATTTATTTCATTCCATTAAAAATAAGAAGCCAATTCTGTTCATAAGAAGAAAGAGAAGCAGATCTATTCTATACTCGATAAGTGCCAATATGCAATGGGTAACTTGGCCAATTTGGAAAAAACGAAGAATAGATCGCTACCCCTCTTTGTTTAGCATTCAAATCACCCATTCCCTTTTCTTTATTCAATCTGTCTTACATTCCTTATATGTATAACCTTTCAATCTACGTATTAATAGAATCTATAATATTCATATAGAATAAGAATAAAAATTAAGACAATAAACTGCGGATTCTTTCTTTCTGTTCCATTCTTACGTTTCCATATTAAAGTGTGGTTTTCTTACTTAAATTTAATAATATTAATCTAATATGCCCATTGGTGTTCCAAAAGTACCTTACCGGATTCCTGGAGATGAAGAAGCGACTTGGGTTGACTTATACAATGTTATGTATCGAGAAAGGACACTTTTTTTAGGTCAAGAGATTCGTTGCGAGATCACGAATCATATTACAGGTCTCATGGTATATCTGAGTATAGAAGATGGAATTAGTGATATTTTTTTGTTTATAAACTCCCCAGGCGGGTGGCTAATCTCAGGAATGGCTATTTTTGATACGATGCAAACGGTGACACCAGATATATATACAATATGCCTCGGAATAGCCGCCTCCATGGCGTCCTTCATTCTGCTTGGAGGAGAACCCACCAAGCGTATAGCATTCCCTCACGCGAGGATTATGCTTCACCAACCTGCTAGTGCTTATTATCGGGCAAGGACACCAGAATTTTTACTAGAAGTAGAAGAGTTACACAAAGTTCGCGAAATGATCACAAGGGTTTATGCAGTAAGAACAGGCAAGCCTTTTTGGGTTGTATCCGAAGACATGGAAAGGGATGTTTTTATGTCAGCAGACGAAGCCAAAGCTTATGGACTTGTCGATATTGTAGGGGATGAAATGATTGACAAGCACTGCGATACTGATCCAGTGTGGTTTCCAGAAATGTTTAAGGATTGGTAGTGTCCGGATTTCTTGTAAAGTTATTTCACAGCTAAATTCGTGTTTTCCTCGATTTAATAGAAAATAGAAAGACTTCATGATGAGCAATCATCAGGTTAAGATGGATCTAAACCAATCCATTTTTTTCTATATACATACAACATGCCGACGGTTAAACAACTTATTAGAAACGCAAGACAGCCAATACGAAATGCTCGAAAAACGGCCGCGCTTAAAGGATGCCCTCAGCGTCGAGGAACATGTGCTAGGGTGTATGTGCGACTCGTTCAGATCATGACTTCAAACAAATATAAAAAAAATTGAAGTATCCATGATTAGTACCAATGAATAGGATATAGCTTCTCTATCCTAGATTTCTATGGTATATGGAATTTATGGTTTCCTTTGGTGCAAATCCAATTATCTAAATTGGAAATAAGAAGCAATTCTCCCATTGGTAGCAAATGGTTATCCATTAAGCGGAGGAAATAGTAATAAAAAGAAAAAGGCTTATGCTCCTTTATCTTAAAAGAACGGACTAACAGGGTCAGCTACTTAGCCAACTTTCATAATTAAATACCGTCACTGTATGGATAACTCTTATTGTGAAAAGAGCTATTTACTCTATAATGGATAGGTAGAGCCAAAGAATGTGGACTATACAAGTTCGCAATACCTTTTGATGAAAGAAAGGGCTCCGGTGTATAGAGAGGGCCTCACCGTTTAAAAGGGAACCATAGAAACGATGGAACCCACTATTTTTTTTAGTATTATTAGAATGAATTTGTTATTTCGTATAGAAATAACTGAACGGAGTGGAATAAAAAATCGTGGTTGGGAAGGTTACTATAGCAAAAGCCATTGGAATTAATATTTTATATATCGGAATAATTAGTTTTGTTATTAATGAGAAAAAGGGTGGCTAAAAGAAGAGAAATCATTAGTTATTCATTAAGGTTAATTTGATTCAATGACCAGAGTTCCGCGAGGATATATAGCCCGGAGACGACGAACAAAAATGCGTTCATTTGCCTCAAACTTTAGAGGGGCTCATTTAAGACTTAATCGAATGATTACCCAACAGGTAAAAAGAGCTTTTGTTTCCTCTCATCGAGATAGAGGTAGGCAAAAGAGGGATTTTCGTCGTTTGTGGATCACTCGGATAAACGCAGCAACGCGGGTATATAAAGTATTCGATAGTTATAGTAAATTAATACACAACCTGTACAAGAAGAAATTGATTCTTAATCGTAAAATGCTTGCACAAGTAGCTGTATCAAATCCAAATAATCTTTACACGATTTCCAATAAAATAAAGATCATCAATTAAAGGTATAAATAAAGTAATATACTGGAATAATAAAAGATGAATTCCCGGAGAGGGAACTCCGGGAAGATACAATAAATTAAGATTAAGTGGTAGGAATCAACGAGCTGGATTACTTTCTTTATAATATATATAGGTCTGGCCCTTTCGAATTCGAATAAAACATCAACAATCGGAACTTAAGTTCCGGTTGTTGTTTCTTAAATTTTGGTTGTTGTTTCTTAAGTTTCGATTGGAATTGTACTTTTGCGTTAATTGAGGAATATGTCTATTTTTTCTGGGTCTAGAACCTGTAATTATTGAAATTGACTGGGCTTGAAATTGCTTTTCGTTCTCATAGTTACGAAACGGTAAGAAAGATAAAATACGAGCCTGTTTTATAGCAAGAGTAATTAATCGTTGTTGTTTCAAGGTTAATCTATTTATTCGTCTCGATAATATTTTTCCTTGTTCACTAATAAATCTATTAATTAAACTCATGTTTCTATAATCAATTCGATCTCCCGGGCCAATCCGGGGACGCCTACGAAAAGGTTGTTTAGATTTACGAAAAGGTTGCTTGAATTTACGAAAAGTTTGCTTGGATTTACGAAAGGGTTGCTTGGATTTATTAAAAGTTTGCTTGGATTTACTAAAGGGTTGCTTAGATTTAAGAAAAGGTTGTTTAGATGTATACATGATTTATTCCTTATTTAAAATTTGAAAATTTGAAAATTCACTTCTTTATTTTATTAATTTAGGATCCAGAAGAAGTAGTTTTTCTTTGATCCATATCTTATTTGATTCATATTATAGTATATGAATACCCTCTATACATATGAAATAATATCTACCGGAAATCAGATGAGTTGATTTGTATTTTGTATTCTATACTATGTTTTCTTTATATATTAAATATGAAGTTCTTACTCTTTCTGTTGTTTGGAAAGATCAAACACACGATGTTCCTATTTCTTTATTTCGTGATGAGTCGTATGCTTGCGACAATAACGACAAAATTTTTTGAATTCTAATTGTCCGGGTGTATTGTGGCGATTCTTTTGAGTACTATATCTAGAAATCCCCGTCGATTCCTCATTGGCACCTTTTCGAACACAACTGATGCATTCCAAAATAACTCTGATTCTAACATCTTTTCCCTTGGCCATGAACCTCCTTTTCTTTTTGGATTGACTTAACTTAATTCTTCTACTTATTCTTTTATTCTTCTATTTTGAATCCGAAGAAGAAGAATAAAATTCATTAGAATAATTTTTTTTTATTCTTTAATTAAGTAATAAAAAATAGAGAAATAATTAAAGAATACAATCCTTGTCGAATTAGCAAAGATTTTGGTTCGAAATCCTTTCATTTAATTAGCCAGCCCCGCCTTTTCTATGCTCTGATTTCTGAGGCCTTATTTAGCTTGGGTACCCCTTTAAATTGAATTTCTATTTTCAAAAATGGGGTTTACCAAATTTTTAATGACTCTGAGGTTCAACCCAATCCATCTTTTCTTTCTTTTTCCTTCCGATACTAAAAAAAGATTGAAAAGGATCAAATTTTGTCATATCACGAAGAAATCTATCCCTCCCATAGCAATAACTAGAATTAAAAAAAAGGGAATGACAAAGCATCTGGGAATAAACGATTAATTTCTATCAATAAACCTGCTAAAGCACCAAACCATAGAGTACTTAGCACGGGTGCTACAGAGAGATATGTTTTTATATCCCGCATTGAAAATCCTCCTTCCTTGTTGGAATACATATATGATCATAAACTCTTGCCCAAGATTGTTATGCTATATATAAAATGAACCATATCGACGAAATTTTCCTATCCCTAAAAAAGAAAAAGATGACCCCTTCTTCCTATATATTACCAAGGAAAAGTAATCCTTCTTTTATAGGCGAAATTATATTGGATTTTATATGTATATAATTCCTTAATTATATGAGACCAAAAAGAAGAAATGACACGAGGGTTCTATATATAGATAGAGAAAGAAAGAAGAAGAAAATTATGATGTGGAAAAGAAGACAGGAATTGTGTACAATGGCATTGTACAACAATTTAATTTGGAAAAGGGATGTAGCGCAGCTTGGTAGCGCGTTTGTTTTGGGTACAAAATGTCACAGGTTCAAATCCTGTCATCCCTACCTATTACTTCTTTCTTCTTTATAGGCAGTAGCGACGAGATCAATTAAAGTAAAGTGGGTATAACTTGAATTTGTGGAGACTATACGTACGTGAGATACATTAGGAATAGAAAAAGATTTTCTTTTTGAATGAATGAAAGCGCTCTTAGTTCAGTTCGGTAGAACGCGGGTCTCCAAAACCCGATGTCGTAGGTTCAAATCCTACAGAGCGTGATTCCATCTATTTTATGTCGAAGCAGAGTAAAATAACTTAACAAAATTGAATTGTAACTCCAATTTCAATTTGACCTCCTCTCTGGTCTGGAGGAGGTCAATCAAAAAAAAAAAATGACTCAATCAAAGATCCAACTGATCCCCACGCCTGTATTGCAAATACGCAGTCACGAATAATCCCGCTAAAGTAATAGGAATTAGGCCTAAGACGATTCCAAATAGAAAAACTTCAATCATTTCGATTTGTTCGAGGGGATAAAAAAAGAGGTACGATCTATCCCTAAATAGTACTCTAAATTATCCACGAATCTCAATGACCAAGAAAAGAATTCCTAATTAGTCTGGAAAAGAGTCGTAGAATGCCAGGAATCCCAAAGAAAGATTTTTCTTTTCTGAATTATAATTATTCAGTCAATTCAAATAAGGCGTATCTTGTTCAAGCCAATAAATAGAGCTGGGGTTATAGTTAAAGCAGCCAGTAGAAAACCAAAATAACTAGTTAAAGTAAGCATGAAAGAGTTAAATTCCATTTATTTTTTTTTACTACACTACATATGTTGGTAAAGCATTTACCTAAGTTATGGAAAATTCATAATTCATCAGTTATTTTAGATAATACTAAAAAACAAGATAGAGTAAGATACAGAAGTGTAAAAGAAAGTGGATTCATCAGATGATACATGAGTCCCTAATTCCGAATCAAGAGATTTGTTGTGGAATTTGTCAATTGAGTAAAGTAATAATATTAAGAACTAGATCATCTAACCCCATTGAATGAAAAAAAGAAATTCAATTTTCAGGGAAATTTTTGAATAAGAGATAAATAAACAATTGAATTTGAAAAAAAAAACTTCTTTCTATTTTGGATAATTTCTTTTTCAATAGGACCCTCTTTTTGGAGTGAACGATCGAATATTCCCCTATTCCTTCTTATTTTAACTGATTGTATTCCATATGGAATAAGAGGAGAACAAAAGCATTCCACGACCTGCCAAGGGGCTGTTAAAAAAAAAAAAAAAAGAAAGCTCTTCCTTGAATTTACTTTATTTTTATTCCTTTTTCGAACTCCAACCAAAGTAGATTCGAAGACGAGTCACTTCAATTATCCTTTTAAGTTCTATTCTATCTTCTGTCTTTCCCTATTTCATCTCGTAAAGTTCCGCGCTCGCAGTTTGGTCAAGAAAGTTAGACCTAATCCAACAAACAATACAAGGATGAATTACGAATTATGAAAGGATAGATTTCACATATACTTGTCCTTGTATTGTGTCAGTATGAGAATATCCTTCCTAAATTATTTATCCAAACCTATTGATCATTAACTTAGATTTTCCCAAGATTTTGGCTGCTATTCCGAATTACTCTATTATTCCGAAGCCAATGAAAAGTAAGTAGAACCTACAAAAATGGGGTTTTCTATTGATGCCTTGAATAACATATAGCTTACCTATAGACAAAAAAAAAATAAAAAAGTAATTATGTTTCGGAACCAGGCAAAACCAGATTGCTGTGCCATAGGAAGGATAGCTATACTAATTCGGTATACTCAAAATACACCTTTGGTACAAAATTGACAATCTCACAAGGATGAAATATCAGTAATTTTCTATTTACTGGTCGATCCCATCTTTTACGGAATCAATTCCTTTTTTGAATGTACAAAAATTTTGGGAGTTCAGCATGTCTGGAAGCACGGGAGAACGTTCTTTTGCTGATATTATTACCAGTATTCGATACTGGGTTATTCATAGCATTACTATACCTTCCCTATTCATTGCGGGTTGGTTATTTGTCAGTACGGGTTTAGCTTATGACGTGTTTGGAAGTCCTAGGCCAAACGAGTATTTCACGGAAAGCCGACAAGGAATTCCGTTAATAACCGACCGTTTTGATTCTTTAGAACAACTCGATGAATTTAGTAGATCCTTTTAGGAGGCCCTCAATGACCATAGATCGAACCTATCCTATTTTTACAGTGCGATGGCTGGCTATTCACGGACTAGCTGTACCTACTGTTTTTTTCTTGGGATCAATATCAGCAATGCAGTTCATCCAACGATAAAACAAATTCCAACTATAGAACTATGACACAATCAAACCCGAATGAACAAAATGTTGAATTGAATCGTACCAGTCTATACTGGGGTTTATTACTCATTTTTGTACTTGCTGTTTTATTTTCCAATTACTTCTTCAATTGAGAGAAAGAAAGAGACTAATAAGAATTCTCTTATCCCATTTGGAAGGATACCATCCTTATAACACTACCCATGACTGTTTTTGTCTCTAGCATGACCAATTGATAAAATGTGGAGGAAAGTAGGGGAAATGGCCGATACTACTGGAAGAATTCCTCTTTGGCTGATAGGTACTGTAGCTGGTATTGCTGTGATTGGTTTAGTAGGTGTTTTCTTTTATGGTTCATATTCTGGATTGGGTTCATCTCTATAGTAATCGGAGGGACCAGATTGTAAACATGAAAAAGTAGGAGCTTAGCGGGTCCTTACCCCCCTTTATCTGATTAGAGCGGAAAGGACCCGCGGAATTTTTATTTTACTCTTATAACGCGAATTGAATCTATTCGATTCACTCTTATGAAGCAACAAGAAAAAGAGATCACTCGAGGATCCAATATCTTATTCCACGAAGGAAGTATCCTGAAAATCCTTGATTTAGTTTCGAGTAATAAACTAATAAAACCTTAATCAAAACTATTCAACTAGCCTAAAAATAAAAAAACCTTCAATGGAAGAGTTTACTTTTTTTTTGCAAAATTTCTGTAAATTTGAAGTTGAACTTAATTAAACAAGCCAAGCAATTTGCTCACAATCACAAGAAATTTTTCCCCCGCCATATTTTCTTCCCCTCTGTTTGTCCACTACCTCGGCTAAACCTAAGCAAAAGAAAAAGAGGTCCAAGAGACAGACCCGAATAAAGAAGAAATAGTAATCTTTGACGAATTAGGAAGAAAAAGGATTCTTATTTTGATACAAGAAGAATCGGCACAAGAAAAAGGCTTTTTCTTGTGCCGAATAGACGATTAAGAAGACCTGCAATCCCTCCGAAAAAGAAGAAATTTTAATTTGATTGTTCTCGCCTTTGCCTTGGATTCTCTTCTTTTGCATGGGATATAAATAAGGAATTCCAGACATCTCATAAACAAAAAGCAGTCTAAACAAAAAAAGGATTTCCAAAATAGATCATAGATAATTCTAGCAATTGCCAATAAATCGAGGCTTTTTACCAACTTGATGGTAAGAAATCCCGGGACCTAGAAATTCATTTCGTACAATTGAACCTTTTCAAACTGTTTCTTTTTGAGAACCAAAAAAACTTGTGCCAAAATAACGGATGCGAAGAAGAACAAAAGGCCTTGGACACGTAATGGATCCTGAAGCACGATTTCTGCGTCCCCCTGACCAAAACCTCCCACATTAGGATTGCTTGTTAATGGTTGATCAAGCTTGATGGATTCCCCCTCTGAAACAAGAAGTTCTGGTCCGGGAGGTATAATATCAATCACTTGGCGTCCATCTGATGCATCAACTATGGATATTTCATACCCCCCCTTTTCTTTACGTAGTATTTTTCTTACTATACCTGTTGACGTAGCATTATAGACTGTATTGTTACTCTTGCTACCATCAGGATAGATCTGTCCTCTTCCTCGGTTTCCCCCTACATATATGGGATATTTTAAGAAATGAGCATCTTTCTTCGTAGCAGGATCAGGGGAAAGAATGGGAAAGACAATTTCACTATATTTCTTACCGGGAACAGGGCCTATCACAAGAATGTTTTTTTTATCGGGACGATAACTCTGAAAAGCAAGATTTCCTATCTTTTCTTTTAACTCAGGGGAAATACGATCGGGCGGCGCTAATTCGAATCCCTCGGGCAAAATAAGAACAGCACCTACATTCAACCCTCCCTTTTTTCCATTAGCAAGAACTTGTTTCAATTGCATATCATAAGGAATTCGAAGAACTGCTTCAAATACAGTATCGGGAAGCACAGCTTGGGGAACTTCAATATCGACGGGCTTGCTAGCTAAATGGCAATTGGCACATACAATTCGTCCAGTTGCTTCTCGTGGGTTTTCATAACCCTGCTGCGCAAAAATGGGATATGCATTTGAAATAGATGTCCGAGTTATTACGTATATCATGATCGATACAGAAATCGATCGAGTTATCTGTTCCTTTACCCAAGAAAAAGTATTTCTATTTTCCATGTCCAATCGCAGATCCCAGAATTTCTACAATAAATTAGATAGGTAGCTAAGCTAATCTAGTTCCCTATACACGAATCTGTTGTCATTCTACTGCAACAGTTGTACTGCAATGATGAATACCTTAAAGTAGGTATAAATAGAAAGAATTTTGCTAAAATGGAAAAGGGCTTTCTTTCTAAAAAAAGATGCTTGCTAATTTGATTAATATTAATATCGGGAGATCAAATGAATTTATGCTTCACTAATTGAATGATAAATGACTACAAGCGAAGGAGATAGACGATTTAAACAAAAAAAGACCCAAAATTTCAAACATGTATCTAGAATTACTGGAAAACTACAAACAAAAATAGTGAAAATAAGCTCGTTAGGAGCCCATCCAAAATCGTTGTAGACCCAACGAATTACTAGTTCCCAACCACGGGTGGAGTGAAATCCAACAAAAAAATCAGTAACTAAAAGAATAAAAAAAGCTTTTATTGAGTCATTTAAATTATAGAAGAATTCCTGAACCCAAGAATTCAAAATGACAAGTTCCTCTTTACCCAGAAAAAAAGAACCACTTAGAATAGCCAAACAGATTATATTTGTCGAGAAATGCAAAATGGTATGGAGATGATCCTCATTATTTATTTTGACCCATTGTATTATTTCCTTGTGTATTCCTGTAGGAGGTTTTTGTACATGTGTCTTTAGTTTCCCTTTTATCATCTCGTCCAAGAGAGAAAGTTCTTCTAATTCTATGAATCTTTCTAGAATCCTTTTCTCTTGAATATCAGTTAAGAGAGTTTCGGATTGCCTGGTATTCCACCAATTCTTAATCCAAAGTTCCAGACATTTGTTAAATGAGGAAGAGACCCCCCAAGGCAAAAGTACGATAAATACAAGATATAGTAAAGAAGGCAATGCTTTCTTTTTTTTCATTTTTGATCTGTAAATGGAGTTGTTAATGAATATGCTTCATTCGCTGACTCTATTCCATTCCCTGACTCTATATGATGATATTTCTATTTCATGATATTTCTATTTCTTTGAAGCAAAAACTCTATAGGTTTGATACCCTGTATCTATTCTTCTTTTTTGTATATTAGTTATTAGTGGAATTTCAGTGCATTGGGTTCTTTCTTAGATCTAGATGGAATGAAATAGTGAAATAGAATAAAAAAAAAGCCCTTTCGGATGAAAAAGGAAGAATAGTATGCGATATATCTAACTTGGATAAAAAAAAATTAAAAGCAAATTTCTCTTATCCTCGTTTGTTCCTTCCTTTAGATAAATACTTAAAAATCCCCTTACAATAACAAATCCAATTTAGAAGGGACTTCCTCCCTGTGTTGAGAAAACTTTTCTTCTTCCAATTCTTCTTTTCTTCATTCAACTCAGTTCAAAAAAGATACCTCAAAATACTTCAATTGGTACGCGCAAGAAATAGGCCAATTCGGCAGCTTTTTGTTCAATTTCTCGTGGAGTAAAAAATTTATCATCAGTACGAGTCAAGGGAATGATCCCCTGGCCCCGGATTTCCATATAAAGAATACGACGAGGATAAAGACCCTCTTTAACCTGAATTCTAATTGATTGGATATCCCGCATAAGGAATCGAAGGAAGACGCGACGTTTTATTCCAGGGAATCCCCAACGAAAAATGCACACTATTCCCTCTTTTCTATCGAATCGGTCATAACCACTACCTACATTCCACAAAATAGTACACCACAAGTAGGAGCTAATGAATAGGCCTGCGATTCCGTAGAAAGACATCACGACCCCCTGCGGAAAAAAAAGAATTTCTTGAGATGGAAGTATAGATATAATATTCTTACCAAGATAACTGGAAATCCCAACCGATAAGAATCCTAGTGAACCTAGAAAAAGAATACAGGCCCAGAAAAAATTACCCCTTTTTCGAGAACCTTTTAGAAGTTCTACCCATATGTGTTCTGATCGCCAATTCATATTAGATATACTAAATCCAGCAGCGGTCGATTGAAATTGAGAGAATAAGCTAAATAATTTTGACTTTACTTTTTTTGATTCTGAAATCGCCTTCAGCAACTAGTACTCCTGTGAAATAATAGGTTAGATACATTGACTTTCTATTCAAAAAATATTCGTTGATTCAATTAAAATAAATAAAATAAAACTCGCTATACCTGGCTCTGCATATTCATGCATTTATGCTCGTAGCCTATATCCGCATCCATAACCGTTTTTCATTTGTGTGTAGAAAGTGTGTGTAGAAAAAGCCACATACCCTACCATATTATATTACTTACACTAAAAAATACTAGACAATCTTATTTTTTTGCACATAAAGAAATAAAGAAGTCATTGCAATTGCCGGAAATACTAAGCCTACTAAAGGCACGAAAATAGAAGGTAAGTTTAAATCCGTCATGGAATAGGTGTCTCAATTCAAATTTACTATTTCTATCTAGTCGAAAAATATCTTAAGATTCTTATGATATAATTAAGTATATCTATTATAAGGAATATTGACTATTGTATTGTATTTTTTATTTTTAGTTTGAAAAATATTCTGTAAAAAAAATGAAAGGATAATAAGAAAATTCCAAAAAAGGAGAACTAATTAAAAAGATTTTATTTTGATTTTCCCATCCTCATGGCCTTTCTATCTTTCTAATCTAATTTGAAATTGGATTCAAAAGAAAGCGGTTAGAATTTACTTCCTGCATACATACTTCTCTAGAAGCGCATACAATAATGCGTGGTAAAGGCGGAAAAATAGTATATTCAATCAAAATCAAAGGGCAAATTATCTTACCTACTATAGATCCCCTACTACCCTCTTAGACTTTAAAAGGCGATATACCACCCAAAGAAAGGGTATGAAAATGCCGGGTGGAGTTAGCTTTTCGACGAAGACCTGTCCCGTGCAGCGAAGCCCTGTTAGTAAGACCCCCCGCAATAATGGATTATAGAAGAATATTATTCCAAATACTCCTCTGGACGCATATAGTAGCATTGCGATTCCGAATCTTTTTTATTTATGAATATGAACAGAAAAAATTCATTGTATCGTTGGGTCGGAGCGGAGGTTTGGTCCAGAAAAATTAGAAACAAAACGTCTACTCTACCGCATTGAAGTCTATAGCGCTGTATTTCCACGAAAGTATAATTCTTACCATCAGGATACGATCCTTTCTTTTGAACTAAACGTCTCTACGATGGGTCCAGGTTCTATGTCCAATCCCAAATCAAGGATTTCTCGCTCTTGATCGGAGTCATAAACTAAAAAAAAACTACCTTTTTATCCTTTTTCTCAAGGTTATAGAAAACTTCCTTATCTAGTTCTAGCATTTTGAAAAAAAAAAAATGCTTCTTTTTTTACACACAGTTCGAGTCACTTGTTGACTCACGATTACGCCTGTTAAAAGTTTCAAACGTCCTCTTTTTTGAAATTGAAAGAGAGTCCTATAAAAAGGTCTAACTTCCAAACTATGTCTTTTTTCATTCATTCTCCTTTAGTTTTTTTCTCTATCTAGAAGTGGAATAGAATAACCCGGTTGAAGGGTAATGATCATACGTCTGTAATGCATTGTATGGCCCAGAATAGGTCCTATTCTTCTACCTTTTCCAGGTAGTCGATGGCTATTCACAGCTACCACCTTAACACCAAAGAAGAGTTCGACCCAATGCTTTATTTCTGTCTTAGTGAATCCCGATTCGACATTAAAAGTATATTGATTCTTTCCCAATAAACGAAGACTTTTTTCTGTAAATACTGCGTATTTGATTCCATTATCATTATCATATGATAATACTATATTTTATTATTTTATTATTTTATTTGTATTTCTTTATTGTATTATACCTTAATATATATATTCTAGATATATAGAATAGACGAATCTCAATTTGTCAAGTCTCATGATCATATCATGATCTATTTTTATTCGGCTCAATCTTTTTTTTCTAAAAAAGATTGAGCCGAGTTTAATTGCAATCAATTAGAAGAATAAAGAAGAATTACTGCATTTCATAACTGATTTTTTTCTCTTTTTATTTCGTTTCTTTTTTATTTATACCTTCTTTATCTTTAGTTTTATCTAGTTAATCAATAGTATCTACCGGCTCGAACTCGAATTTGATCGCCTTCCATACTTCACAAGCTGCGGCTAGTTCAGGACTCCATTTGCAAGCTGCTCGGATAATTTCATTACCTTCGCGAGCAAGATCGCGCCCTTCGTTACGAGCTTGTACACAGGCTTCTAAAGCCACTCGATTAGCTGCTGCACCAGGTGCATTTCCCCAAGGATGTCCTAAAGTTCCTCCACCAAATTGTAATACAGAATCGTCCCCAAAGATTTCGGTCAGAGCTGGCATATGCCAAACATGAATACCACCTGAAGCTACCGGTATAACACCTGGCATGGATACCCAGTCCTGAGTGAAAAAGATACCGCGAGCACGATCTTTTTCAATAAAATCATCGCGCAATAAATCAACAAAACCTAAAGTCATTTCGCGTTCCCCTTCTAACTTACCTACTACTGTACCGGAGTGGATATGATCTCCCCCAGACATACGCAATGCTTTAGCTAATACACGGAAATGCATACCATGATTTTTCTGTCTATCAATAACTGCATGCATTGCACGGTGAATGTGAAGAAGTAGGCCATTGTCGCGGCAATAATGAGCCAAAGTAGTATTTGCGGTGAATCCCCCAGTTAAGTAGTCATGCATTACAATAGGAACCCCTAATTCTCTTGCAAATACAGCTCTCTTAATCATTTCTTCACATGTACCCGCAGTCGCATTCAAGTAATGCCCCTTGATTTCACCGGTTTCGGCCTGTGATTTATAAATAGCTTCGGCACAAAAGACAAAACGGTCTCTCCAGCGCATAAATGGTTGTGAGTTTACGTTTTCATCATCTTTGGTAAAATCAAGTCCACCACGTAGACACTCATAACACGCTCTACCATAATTTTTTGCGGATAATCCCAATTTTGGTTTAATAGTACATCCCAATAAAGGACGACCGTACTTGTTCAACTTATCTCTTTCAACTTGGATACCATGAGGCGGGCCTTGGAAAGTTTTTGAATAAGTAGGGGGAATTCGTAGATCCTCCAAACGTAGAGCACGTAGGGCTTTGAAACCAAATACGTTACCTACAATGGAAGTAAACATGTTAGTAACGGAACCCTCTTCAAATAGGTCTAATGGATAAGCTACATAACAGATCCATTGGTTGTCTTCCCCAGCAACAGGCTCGATGTGATAGCATCGTCCTTTGTAACGATCAAGACTGGTAAGTCCATCAGTCCAAACAGTTGTCCATGTACCAGTAGAAGATTCGGCAGCTACTGCAGCCCCTGCTTCTTCGGGCGGAACCCCAGGCTGAGGACTTACTCGGAATGCTGCCAAGATATCAGTATCCTTAGTTTCATACTCTGGGGTGTAGTAAGTCAATTTATAATCTTTAACACCAGCTTGAAATCCAACACCTGCTTTAGTTTCTGTTTGTGGTGACATAAGTCCCTCCCTATAACTCTTGAATTAAGAATTCTCACAATAACAGGGTCTACTCGATGTTAATTAGGCGTAAATGAAACTTTAGCAAAAATCTCGTAAAACAAAAAGGATATTCAATTAATATAATATCAACTCATTAAAGAAAATTGAGGGCATGCTTAGGTTAATGAATATGTTTCATTCATATATAATGCGTACACCCTGTGTATGTTCTATCCTATAGGAATTCCAATATAGGAATTCGATAGGAATTGAGTTGTTGTTATGGTAAGTTAACACGGTTCGTTATTAAACCATGGATTTGATTTACCAAATCCATAATTATTGTATACTCTTTGATAGATATAGCGCAACCCAAATTAATTCCTAATCCTTATTTTACAAGTTCTTAATAGTTCTCTTTTCTTATTTTGAATGCAAATACCTAACTAAATACTAATAAAATTCTTTGTTGACAGCAATCTATGCTTCACAGTAGTATATATTTTGTATATCGAAGTCCTAGATAGGAAAGTAGAGTAGGCACAGATCCTCCACAAAAGGCAAAATGTATATGAAAAAAAAGATTGATTGAACTTTCCAATGGACTCATTCCATGAGTAAACGATTGAATGGGATTCGCTTGGGCAACGAAATCAAGTCCTGGTCCCCTTTTCTCTCTTATTGAATTAACTAATTCATTTCCTTTTTACTTTTGGATTTTTTTTGATTTGATTTGGCATTATTCAACAATAAAAAAAGAAAAATTTCGACAAATTCCTTTTTTTTAATTATGTGATAATTATGAGAACCAATCCTACTACTTCTCCTCCCGGGGTTTCCACAATTGAAGAAAAAAGTACAGGTCGTATCGATCAAATTATTGGACCCGTGCTGGATGTCACTTTTCCCCCAGGCAAGTTACCTTATATTTATAACGCTTTGGTAGTCCAGAGTAGAGACACTGCCGATAAGCAAATTAATGTGACTTGTGAGGTACAACAATTATTAGGAAATAATCGAGTTAGAGCTGTAGCTATGAGTGCTACGGACGGGTTGATGAGAGGAATGGAAGTGATTGACACGGGAGCTCCTCTCAGTGTTCCGGTCGGTGGAGCTACTCTCGGACGAATTTTCAACGTTCTTGGGGAGCCTGTTGACAATTTGGGTCCTGTAGATAGTAGTGCAACGTTCCCTATTCATAGATCTGCGCCTGCCTTTATCGAGTTAGATACGAAATTATCCATCTTTGAAACAGGTATTAAGGTCGTCGATCTTTTAGCTCCTTATCGACGTGGAGGAAAAATAGGACTATTTGGGGGGGCTGGAGTAGGTAAAACAGTACTGATCATGGAATTAATCAATAACATTGCTAAAGCTCATGGGGGCGTATCCGTATTCGGTGGAGTAGGGGAACGGACTCGTGAAGGAAATGATCTTTATATGGAAATGAAGGAATCCGGAGTAATTAATGAAAAAAATATTGAGGAATCAAAGGTAGCTCTAGTCTATGGCCAAATGAATGAACCACCGGGAGCTCGTATGAGAGTTGGTTTAACTGCCCTAACTATGGCGGAATATTTCCGAGATGTTAATAAGCAAGACGTGCTTTTATTTATCGATAATATCTTTCGTTTTGTTCAAGCAGGATCAGAGGTATCCGCTTTATTAGGGAGAATGCCCTCCGCAGTGGGTTATCAACCTACTCTTAGTACAGAAATGGGTTCTTTGCAAGAAAGAATTGCTTCTACTAAAAAGGGATCTATAACTTCGATTCAAGCAGTTTATGTACCTGCAGACGATTTGACCGACCCTGCCCCTGCCACAACATTTGCACATTTGGATGCTACTACCGTACTTTCCAGAGGATTAGCTTCCAAGGGTATTTATCCAGCAGTAGATCCTTTAGATTCAACCTCGACTATGTTACAGCCTCGGATCGTTGGCAACGAACATTATGAAACTGCGCAAAGAGTTAAGGAAACTTTACAACGTTACAAAGAACTTCAGGACATTATCGCAATTCTTGGCTTGGATGAATTATCGGAAGAGGATCGTTTAACTGTAGCAAGAGCAAGAAAAATTGAGCGTTTCTTATCACAACCGTTCTTTGTGGCAGAAGTTTTTACTGGTTCTCCAGGAAAGTATGTTGCTCTTGCGGAAACTATTAGGGGATTTCAACTAATCCTTTCCGGAGAATTAGACGGCCTACCTGAACAGGCTTTTTATTTGGTGGGTAACATCGATGAAGCTAGCACGAAAGCTATAACCTTAGAAGAGGAGAACAAATCGAAGAAATGAAATTAAATCTTTATGTACTGACTCCTAAGCGAATTATTTGGGATTGTGAAGTGAAAGAAATCATTTTATCCACTAATAGTGGCCAAATTGGCGTATTACCAAACCACGCCCCCATTAACACAGCAGTAGATATGGGTCCTTTGAGAATACGCCTCCTCAACGACCAATGGTTAACAGCGATTCTGTGGAGCGGTTTTGCGAGAATAGTTAATAATGAGATCATCATTTTAGGAAATGATGCGGAACTGGGTAGTGATATTGATCCGGAAGAAGCTCAAAAGGCACTTGAAATAGCCGAAGCTAACTTGAGTAAAGCTGAGGGTACGAAAGATTTGGTTGAAGCGAAGCTCGCTCTCAGACGAGCTAGGATACGAATCGAGGCTGTCAATTGGATTCCCCCATCCAATTGAAGACAATCCAGTGGTTTATAGTTGATACAAAGAAAAAGGGAAGAGGGGTAGAAAAAGTTATTAGATAGCGAAGCGAAGTAAGTCCAATGCTATCTAGTAATTTTTCTACCTACTTACCTACTATTGGATTTGAACCAATGACTCCCGCCGTATGAAAGCAATACTCTAACCACTGAGTTAAGTAGGCAATTTATCACCACAAAGGAAGACCCATTACTTCGATCGATTATATATTGAATCCCTTTTCTAAGCAATACCGCTCTGTTATTGGTCTGTTATATACTAAATACTAAACTAAATACTAAACAGATACAGATCAAAGGGGTATCCTCTGGCATTAGAAAATATTCATCTTGACAAGAAATTATCTATATGTTAAGATATCTCTGATAAGGGCTATAGCTCAGTTCGGTAGAGCAACTCGTTTACACGTGCGCCAATGCTTTTCAAAGGAGCTTATTATGCAATGAACATAATCGATCTTATTGCAAAATCAATGTCTTACTTCATAGATTCGAGAGAATAGGAGAACAGTAGCCTGACAAACAGTCGGTTCAGTCCGATTCAGGTGCCAATTCAGGTGCCTAATCAAATAGAACCCTTATGGATTTGCTAGTTGATAAGGTAAATATCCAGCCCACTAAATGCTAGGCGTAATGAGGATAAGGGCCTCCAAAAAACTTCTTTTCGTTCTATGAACTTTAAGGTGTATGAAGTCTCATAGTTAACTCTTGCAGTGGAACGATAGAGACTCCATTTCACTTAGGTTGATTTAATTTAGACCGGAGGCAGACCTAAGTCAAGGTAATCCTCCTTTGAAACACTTTGGTATTGCTCCTAGATAGATCATAATACAAAAAATCAATCAGAGCACAGGGAGCCATCTCATTATCTTTCCGTAAAGAAAAACTATGGTGGACTAACTGATCTTTAAATCAGTTTATGAAAGAGCCCAATGCAAAAAAATGCATGTTGGGTCTTTGAAACAGTTCAAATCATTTCGATAATAATCCGTTTGATCTGTTTTACCGAGAAGGTCTACGGTTCGAATCCGTATAGCCCTAATATGCCCTTTTTTAGATTTTAGGATCTCTATCCTATGTTTTCTTTAGTTTAGTATAGTTTTCATTTTCTCATTAGTATTTGTTTATAGACTGGATAGGCGCCTGCGACATAGAATAGAGATAAAAGCATTACCAAAGGCTCATTCATCGAAAATCAAAATCATACAGACAGGAAAAGAAAAACGAATTTCTATCAAATCAATAGAAGAAAGGATCCTTTCCCTGATTTGAATCCCGTCCTCCTTCAAATAGGATATCTCTAGACTTCCCTATAATAACTGCAATGATTTTATCCATTTTGCGAATTCCTACTTTGTTTTAAGTATATTTATTACTTTGTTTATAGATACATTATGTAAATTGATCAACTTTAAATAGAAAAAATAAAGTAAAGAGTAAATAAGAAAACAGAATATTCTGTCTCATAGTTCTGAAATAGAGTTCTTTATTTTTATTTTATAGTATTACTTCTCATTAATTATACTGCATAGATTAGTCCTACTATCTTAATTAGGTTCTAATTTAGTAGTATTCTCATTTTTATTTAATAGTCTCTTATTATTTTATTATTAAATATTAAATAAAGGATAGAGCTATTCTTTTTTCTAGAGATTCTAGAGAAAGCGAGACAAAGTGAAACGAGAAAGTTTTCTTTATATAAGAATTAGATCTACATACACCATATCTAAATAGAATGGAAATCCAAAAGAAAGGGAGTTGGGATTCCATTGGATGAATCTTTAAAGAAGATGCAGCACAGAGGAAACAAAGGCTAAACTTAAACTAAGCGCTTTTGTTTGAACAAAAAAGATTCTTGTTTCACCGAGGAAAAGAGAGAAGTTCTGGATAAATTGACAATGCTGAATTGAATTGACTAATTTAAGTTCCGCCTATTCCACATTAATGGGAGTACATTATGTTTCTGCTTCACGAATATGATATTTTTTGGACATTTCTAATAATAGCAAGCCTTATTCCTATTTTGGCATTTTCGATTTCAGGACTTTTAGCCCCGGTTAGTGAAGGACCAGAGAAGCTTTCTAGTTATGAATCGGGTATAGAACCCATGGGAGGGGCTTGGGTACAATTCCGAATACGCTATTATATGTTTGCGCTCGTTTTTGTTGTTTTTGATGTGGAAACCGTCTTTCTATACCCTTGGGCAATGAGTTTCGACGTATTGGGTGTATCCGTTTTTATCGAAGCTTTGATTTTCGTGCTTATCTTAGTTGTTGGTTTAGTTTATGCATGGCGAAAAGGAGCCTTGGAATGGTCTTAACTGAATATTTAGACAAAAAAAAAGAAGGAAAAGATTCTATTGAGACAGTTATGAATTTGATTGAGTTTCCCTTACTTGACCAAACAAGTTCCAATTCTGTTATTTCAACTACACCAAATGATCTTTCGAATTGGTCAAGACTCTCCAGTTTATGGCCCCTTCTATACGGTACCAGTTGTTGTTTCATTGAATTTGCTTCATTAATAGGCTCACGATTCGACTTTGATCGTTATGGATTGGTACCAAGATCAAGTCCTAGGCAAGCAGACCTAATTTTAACAGCCGGTACGGTAACAATGAAAATGGCTCCCTCTTTAGTGAGATTATACGAGCAAATGCCTGAACCAAAATACGTCATTGCTATGGGAGCCTGTACTATTACAGGGGGAATGTTCAGTACGGATTCCTATAGTACTGTTCGGGGAGTTGATAAGTTAATTCCTGTGGATGTCTACTTGCCGGGCTGCCCACCTAAACCGGAGGCAGTTATAGATGCCCTAACAAAACTTCGTAAGAAGATATCGCGAGAAATAGTTGAGGATCAAACTCTATCTCAAAATAAAAATAGATGTTTTACTACCAGTCACAAGCTTTATGTTAGGCGCAGTACTCATACAGGAACTTATGAGCAAGAATTGCTCTATCAATCACCATCTACATTAGATATATCTTCTGAAACTTTTTTCAAATCCAAAAGTTCAGTACCTTCCTACAAATTAGTGAATTAGGAGAGGGGCTCTTTTGTGTAGAAAAATAAAAAGCAGGGCAATCTTTCAAACTTGCATCCGAAATGTGAAATATTTATACAAAGAGGGAGAGATGAAGACAATGCAGCAGGGTTGGTTATCTAATTGGCTAGTCAAACATGAGGTGGTTCATAGATCTTTGGGCTTTGATCACCGAGGAATAGAGACTTTACAAATAAAAGCAGGGGATTGGGATTCCATTGCTGTCATTTTATATGTATATGGTTACAATTATTTACGCTCCCAATGTGCTTATGATGTAGCACCCGGTGGATCTTTAGCTAGCGTGTATCATCTTACGAGAATACAATATGGTATAGATAATCCAGAAGAAGTCTGCATAAAAGTCTTTGCCCAAAAGGATAATCCTAGAATTCCGTCTGTCTTCTGGATTTGGAGAAGTGCCGATTTTCAAGAACGCGAATCTTATGATATGGTGGGAATCTCTTATGATAATCATCCGCGCCTTAAACGTATCCTAATGCCTGAAAGTTGGATAGGCTGGCCCTTACGTAAGGATTATATAACCCCCAATTTTTATGAAATACAAGATGCTCATTGAATGATAAGAAATTCATGCTCACTTATACAACACAACTCCAGATTTTATTCAAGTCAAGGAATATTTTTAGGTTCTTTTCCTAGATGAAACGGAATACCTATTTATAATTAATTCCTAATTATACAAAAGCATTCCAGATAGACTGAGCAAAAAAAGGGTTTCATTTGGATTCCCCTATTTTGAAAATCGCATATTAATTTCCTTCATATGAACAGAAAAATAGGATGACTCAAAGAAGTTCTCTACCAGGAACTTTGTACCGCGCACATTACTTAGCACAACTAGGAAAATAAGATAAGATAAAGATAAGCAAGACTAAAAAAATATTCGTCGGAATAGCGGAATACAAAATTAAGAAACGCAAAAAAATAAAGGGGAATCTCACCCCCTTCTTTATCATAAAGAAAAGATATATTTTAAAACTTCTTTAAAAAGAAAAAGAAGTGCCTCTATATTTATATTATAGATTTATCCACTTAGATGAATAAATATTATTAATGAATATGTATCACAATCCATCTCGAGGTATTTGGATCAATACCTATTCGGTGGATCTTTTTTTTTTTTTTCTCTGCCAGGAACCAGATTTGAACTGGTGACACGAGGATTTTCAGTCCTCTGCTCTACCAACTGAGCTATCCTGACCTTTTCTTGTGCATCATCCTAGTAGAGTATTTGTATCTATGTCAATTAAAAGGACTAAAAATTAATTAAAGTATTTCAAATTTTAAATTTGAAAATGGGGGGGGTAGTCCTATGCATTGTGCATGGTTTACTTAAATAAAACTTAAAAATAGAGTGAATAACCAAGATTTCTTGCCGATACTCTAATAAAAAAGAAATCTATTCAATGAATAGGATAAGATCCATTGAGTTCTCTTCGCATTCCTTTGTGAAAGAGTAGAATGAGAAAGCTAATGAATCTTAAACCCATTGCATTGATAAAAAGAAAAAAAAGTGCATTGATAAAAAGAAAAAAAAAAAGAGGATAAATAATAATAATATAGTATAGTTAGGGAATAAAAGAGGATTTGGGGATAGAGGGACTTGAACCCTCACAACTTATAAAGTCGACGGATTTTCCTTTTACTAGAAATTTCATTGTTGTCAGTATTGACATGTAGAATGGGACTCTCTCTTTGTCCTCGTCCGATTAATCCACTTTTTTAAAGATCTCGAAAACTTTGAATTTTAATTGAAGAATTTGATTATTCAATATTCGATTGGAGTGGATTCACAATAATGAAAAAAAAAAATTATGATATGAGTTTTTTATTTCATAATCATTATCATTTCTAATTTCATTTTTAAAAAAGATAAAGAACCTATATTATAATTAGAATATAATATGAGTTCTGTGATTAATCGTTTGCTATGTCAGTATCTATACGTGTTTATTAAATGTATAAGGTATAAAACCCCTCTTTCTCTAATTTAGAACTAGAAGGAATTCCACTAACAACACAACGTAATTAACTCGATTCGTTAGAACAGCTTCCATTGAGTCTCTGCACCTATCCTTTTCCTTTGTATTCTAGTTCGAGAACCCCTTGTTTTCTCAAAACACGGATTTGGCTCAGGATTGCCCTTTTTTAATTCCAGGGTTTCTCTGAATTTGGAAGTTACCACTTAGCAGGTTTCCATACCAAGGCTCAATACAATCAAGTCCGTAGCGTCTACCGATTTCGCCATATCCCCATTTCCCTCTTCTTTGAGACCAGGATTCCTTGTGTAATTTCATCCATCTCTTAGTTTTTTTTTTGAATCATTGAGTTCATCACTCAACGTAGTCTAGCAGTTCAGTTCGACTCTATTTGAGAGACCTCGCTTGCTTATTGCAATTCAGAATTGAATTGATTCTATCCTTGATGTATTTGCAATTCAATCCGAATCAATATATCCAAAAGTTTTTATCTCCCCCACCTCCCGTCTTACTTTTTTATAGTATTCAAAATTATACTATAACGCTTGATATTTATTCTTTTTTTCTAATCAGAATTAGCAATTTTATTTACTCTGACTCTATGTTCCCCTTAGTGAAATATTAATCCTCAAATTATTAACAAATAATAAAGTCTATAATGATCGAATGAAAATACCAATAAATTCTATAATTTTATTTTTTAATATCCTATAGTTAAGCATATCAAGCTAACTTTATCTTTAAGAAGTTTTAGTATTTTTTTATTTTTATAAGTATAACTTCAAATTTAGAACTAGTTAATAGCTAAGATTAATAACTAATATCTGAGATTTTACGGATTTCCTATACTATACCTATTTCTATTTGTTACACTATTTCCGTTATGTAAGCCCACTTAGCTCAGAGGTTAGAGCATCGCATTTGTAATGCGAGGGTCATCGGTTCAAATCCGATAGTCGGCTTTTTTTTCTCTATCGATGTTCTACGAACAAGAATCTCTTTTTTTCCGAATTAAATGGAGAATCCAGGATCTTTTATGTTTTTTACCTTACAATTTTGCTAGATACAAAACAATAAAATAAATAATATATATACAAAAAAAAAAGATTTTGATGAAATTCCATTTTTTGGGGTACTTTAGTTGATTTTACTCTGTTTATCCTGTAGTTTAATTCAGTTTTAATTTCGATGTATTCTGTAATGTAAATACAATGAAATTAATTGTGTAAAATGAAATTTCAATAAAATAAAAAAAGGAGTCTTCATGTCCCGTTATCGAGGACCTCGTTTAAAAAAAATACGCCGTCTGGGAGCTTTACCAGGACTCACTAGAAAAACACCTAAATCCGGAAGTAATCTTAAAAAAAAATTCAATTCTGGGAAAAAGGAGCAATATCGTATTCGTCTTCAAGAAAAACAGAAATTGCGTTTTCATTATGGTCTGACAGAACGACAATTACTTAGATATGTACATATCGCTGGAAAAGCAAAAAGGTCAACAGGCCAGGTTTTACTACAATTACTTGAAATGCGTTTGGATAATATCCTTTTTCGATTGGGTATGGCTTCAACCATTCCTGGGGCCCGCCAATTAGTCAACCATAGACATATTTTAGTTAATGGTCGTATAGTCAATATACCAAGTTTTCGTTGCAAACCCCGAGATATTATTACTACGAAAGATAACCAAAGATCAAAAGGTCTGGTTCAAAATTATATTGCTTCATCGGACCCGGGGAAATTGCCAAAGCATTTGGCGATTGACACGTTGGAATATAAAGGACTAGTAAATAAAATCCTAGATAGGAAGTGGGTCGGTCTCAAAATAAATGAGTTGTTA
>NW_028261030.1:0-34854 GCF_056163025.1 Triticum urartu | reverse complement strand
AAATACCAATAAATTCTATAATTTTATTTTTTAATATCCTATAGTTAAGCATATCAAGCTAACTTTATCTTTAAGAAGTTTTAGTATTTTTTTATTTTTATAAGTATAACTTCAAATTTAGAACTAGTTAATAGCTAAGATTAATAACTAATATCTGAGATTTTACGGATTTCCTATACTATACCTATTTCTATTTGTTACACTATTTCCGTTATGTAAGCCCACTTAGCTCAGAGGTTAGAGCATCGCATTTGTAATGCGAGGGTCATCGGTTCAAATCCGATAGTCGGCTTTTTTTTCTCTATCGATGTTCTACGAACAAGAATCTCTTTTTTTCCGAATTAAATGGAGAATCCAGGATCTTTTATGTTTTTTACCTTACAATTTTGCTAGATACAAAACAATAAAATAAATAATATATATACAAAAAAAAAAGATTTTGATGAAATTCCATTTTTTGGGGTACTTTAGTTGATTTTACTCTGTTTATCCTGTAGTTTAATTCAGTTTTAATTTCGATGTATTCTGTAATGTAAATACAATGAAATTAATTGTGTAAAATGAAATTTCAATAAAATAAAAAAAGGAGTCTTCATGTCCCGTTATCGAGGACCTCGTTTAAAAAAAATACGCCGTCTGGGAGCTTTACCAGGACTCACTAGAAAAACACCTAAATCCGGAAGTAATCTTAAAAAAAAATTCAATTCTGGGAAAAAGGAGCAATATCGTATTCGTCTTCAAGAAAAACAGAAATTGCGTTTTCATTATGGTCTGACAGAACGACAATTACTTAGATATGTACATATCGCTGGAAAAGCAAAAAGGTCAACAGGCCAGGTTTTACTACAATTACTTGAAATGCGTTTGGATAATATCCTTTTTCGATTGGGTATGGCTTCAACCATTCCTGGGGCCCGCCAATTAGTCAACCATAGACATATTTTAGTTAATGGTCGTATAGTCAATATACCAAGTTTTCGTTGCAAACCCCGAGATATTATTACTACGAAAGATAACCAAAGATCAAAAGGTCTGGTTCAAAATTATATTGCTTCATCGGACCCGGGGAAATTGCCAAAGCATTTGGCGATTGACACGTTGGAATATAAAGGACTAGTAAATAAAATCCTAGATAGGAAGTGGGTCGGTCTCAAAATAAATGAGTTGTTAGTTGTAGAATATTACTCTCGTCAGACTTGAACTTAACGAAAAAAGGAAAGGTTCATAGAATTTTCTTCCCCTTCCCCTTTCCCCGAACTAAATCGCCCTAAGACCATTACCATTAATTTGTATTTTCCCATCAACTAGCTAAAATTGATTAACCCTAGGATTAGGATCCTTTTTTCTTTTTTCCTCTATGTGTATTTTACATACCACAGTAATTTGCTATAGAGAATTTCTAATTTCTATTAAATCAAAATAAGATAATATAAGATATTATATTATTGCTGGAAAAAATTGTTATTTGATTTGATACATTGTGATCCTTAACGTTGATGAATTAAGAAAAACGGAAAGAGAGGGATTCGAACCCTCGGTAAACAAAAGTCTACATAGCAGTTCCAATGCTACGCCTTGAACCGCTCGGCCATCTCTCCTACATAACTTATTATGGAAAATAAACTGAGTGAATAGCGAGTTTTCTTATTCCTGCAGTACAGGTACAACCGCAACCACTCGGGGGTTCCATAGTTCTATTGGAAAAATTCCTTTTGATCTAAGTGGAAGGATACAGGATTTTTTACTAGAAATTGCGCTCGCTATAAAATAAAAGTTTTAATTTGGGTTTTCCCGCAACTAAAGAAAAAGAAAATGGAAGAATTCTTCTTATTGCATAATAAAATAAAGAAACCTTAGAATTCCGTTTGCATAAGATACGCTACACCATACTATCGAAATCAAAAATAGGGTATGAGACAATTAATAACTTTGAAAACACGAAATAGTTGATAACATAAGTTGTTGTTCAGAAATAGGAAAGTGGAATGAAATCCAGTCTTAGTCAAATATTTCATATCTCTTCGTGTCCAAGCAGAAGGAAAAGGATACAATTTGAGCTGAGCGGAAAATCCATATCTCTCTTATCCATTTAAAGCATATGGATTTAGAGTAGAGCATATGGATCAATCTATTTATAATTATAAGAATCGAATGTGTTTGTTTTTATGTTATTTTGTGAAGGAATGAAAACAATTCTATATAGAATGGGTTGGGAATTATGCCTAGATCCCGTGGAAATGGAAATTTCATTGATAAGACCTCCTCAATTGTAGCCAATATTTTATTGCGAATAATTCCGACAACCTCAGGAGAAAAAAAGGCATTTACTTATTATAGAGATGGTGCGATTTGACTCTTTTTTTTGCTTTTTTTTAGCCCTACCTATACCTCAGTCTTACGAAAAAGAGAGGGGGGTTGGCATAGAGAGAACCAAATTTGTAAAGCAAACAAACCCACGCTTCGGGAAGGTGAGGCGAACTAACAATTCCTTCCGTCGTGTATCCTCGATTGATGCGGCTTCAGATACTTCAATTGTAGATTTGAGTATTGAGCGAAAGGTTACACCTACAGGATATGGTATGGTATGGATTACAGGCCAATCCTACTCTATTAGTATCCGTAGGCAGCATAGGGGAGAAAAGCACTACACCTAGAAATAGGAATCAACAAGAGAAAAACTTTGTTAGAAATTACCCCTTTCCTGATCGGTATCAGGGCTGGGAAGAATGGTTGGGATAACAAACAACCATCAGGTTTGTACTTTGGATACCCCTATAACCATCAAAGATCGTTGAAGTAGCTAATTCCTCTAAATAGGAGGCGTTGAGAACAAAGAAATTATTGGAGCTATCGTTTTCCTCTAGCATTAATAGAATTCATTGGTGTTAAGAAAAACCTCTTGTGGGAAGGTTGGCTAGAGATTTCTTGGAAAAATACCAGCCCCTTTCGGTTCATAATGAGACGGGACTAATTCTATTTTGATTCTATAGATTATTTCGCTTAGTACTATTATGTACAGAAGGGAGGAGCCGTATGAGATGAAAACCTCATGTACGGTTTTGGAACGGAGATTTTTTGAATAGAATGAACGACCGTAACGGATGTTGGCTCAATCCGAAGGAAATTATGCGGAAGCTTTGCAAAATTATTATGAAGCTACGCGACTAGAAATCGATCCCTATGATCGAAGTTATATACTCTATAACATAGGCCTTATACACACAAGCAATGGAGAGCATACAAAGGCTTTGGAATATTATTTCCGGGCACTAGAACGAAACCCCTTCTTACCGCAAGCTTTTAATAATATGGCCGTGATCTGTCATTACGTGCGACTATCTCCACTATAGAAAGAAAAAAAAAAAAGAGAGGATCAAATTTTCTAGTAAATACTAGAAAAAAAGGGCTTTCTACATAGGGATCGTAAAAACAACGATTTTTCCCTATCAGCTGTAGGAAGGAAGGACACTTCACGAGAATCAAAAAACGAAGAAAGTATGGCCTATACTACTACTCTATGGATAAAGTTTCTCAAATTGATAGAGAAAGCACCGTAAAGATCAATTAGTGAGCGACTGGGTCGATACAACTAAAAAAAACTGCTTACTTATCCCATGATATGGGGCAAAATTTAGGAATCCGCTTATGTAATAGAGCCGATCCACTAAGGGATTAAGCAGCGGTGTAGTATCAGATCCCAAAGATAGTAAGTTCTTTTTTCTTTCTTATGGAAAAAAGTCTTTTTCAAGGATTCTATAGAGATTTCATATATGAAACCGGGATAGTTACCTCTCAGAAAATTTGAACGAAGGCTCTATATCTATCTATGCTTCATTCTTCTGAAGGTGGGAAAAAAGATCAAACTGATTATTGATAAAAATTAGGGTTTGAAACTTAGGTAATTAATTTCTTCTGCTTAACCCAAGAACAAATTGGATCGATTTTTGATAAATCGAATTCAGTTAAGATAGGGGAAATTCAGATAGCAATTTCTGAGCCGTATGAGGTAGGAAACTCTCAAGTACGGTTCTAAGGGAAGGAACTTCCTATTCCGACCGAGGAGAACAGGCCATTCTACAGGGTGATTCGGAAATTGCGGAAGCTTGGTTTGATCAAGCTGCTGAATATTGGAAACAAGCTATAGCGCTTACTCCGGGAAATTATATTGAAGCACAGAACTGGTTGAAGATTACGAAGCGCTTTGAATTTGAATAAGACCATGCTCCTTCTTTTTCATAAAATGGGTGGTTTGGTTGTTGATCCATTAATCAAATAAATTAGGTCGTAAGATCGAATCAAGAATTTCATTATATCCATTTCTTATACCTTCTATTTTATATGATATTTCATAAGAATAAACCATAGGGATAGGGTCTAGAATAGAAGTAATAAAGTGAATAAAAAGAGGGGGCAATCTAAATATTGCTAATATATTAGGACCATCTTATTAATAATTCTAATGAGTTATCTTGGAATTTAGAATCAAATAAAAAACCCTATATTATGCTCAAGGAAAGTAGATATAGATAGGAGCTTATGCCCTCAAAAAAAATACACTAGTTTCTTAAATTAAAAATAAAAAAGATTTTTTTCTTACGTCGAGAAATATTTGTTTTTCAAGATAAACAATGTCCGTTAGGCACCTAATCTTTATGTCATAATAGACCCGAACACTTGCCTCGGATTGACTTCAATATATAATTGCTCCAGTGAATAACTAAAAAAAAAATAGAAGGATGGTAGATAGTAAAGAAAAGAACTAATCACAATATCTATCTTTCAAAATCTATCTTTCAAAATCTATCTTTCAAAATATATATCTTTCAAAGATTCACTAAAAAGACAGTTGGCGGGTCTCTTTGTATGTCTTGTCCGGAAAGAGGAGGACTTAATGATTATTCGTTCGCCGGAACCAGAAGTAAAAATTGTTGTGGATAGGGATCCTGTAAAAACATCTTTTGAGGAATGGGCCAGACCCGGCCATTTCTCAAGAACACTAGCTAAGGGCCCTGATACTACCACTTGGATCTGGAACCTACATGCTGATGCTCACGATTTCGATAGTCATACTGGTGATTTGGAGGAGATTTCTCGAAAAGTCTTTAGTGCTCATTTCGGGCAACTTTCCATTATCTTTCTTTGGTTGAGTGGCATGTACTTTCATGGCGCCCGTTTTTCCAATTATGAAGCATGGCTAAGTGATCCTACTCACATTGGACCCAGTGCTCAGGTAGTTTGGCCTATAGTAGGGCAAGAAATATTGAATGGTGATGTAGGCGGGGGTTTCCGAGGAATCCAAATAACCTCTGGTTTTTTTCAGCTTTGGCGAGCATCTGGAATAACTAGTGAATTACAACTCTATTGTACTGCAATTGGTGCATTGATTTTTGCAGCGTTAATGCTTTTTGCTGGTTGGTTCCATTATCACAAAGCCGCTCCCAAATTGGCCTGGTTCCAAGATGTAGAATCCATGTTGAATCACCACTTAGCGGGATTATTAGGACTTGGGTCTCTTTCTTGGGCGGGGCACCAAATTCATGTATCTTTACCAATTAACCAATTTCTTGACGCTGGGGTGGATCCTAAAGAGATACCACTTCCTCATGAATTTATCTTGAATCGGGACCTTTTGGCTCAACTTTATCCTAGTTTTGCCGAAGGAGCAACCCCTTTTTTCACTTTAAATTGGTCCAAATACGCAGAATTTCTGACTTTTCGCGGAGGACTAGATCCAGTAACCGGTGGTCTCTGGCTGACCGATATTGCGCACCATCATTTAGCTATTGCTATTCTTTTCCTAATCGCAGGTCATATGTATAGGACCAATTGGGGTATTGGCCATGGACTTAAAGATATTTTGGAGGCTCACAAGGGCCCATTTACAGGACAAGGCCATAAGGGTCTTTATGAAATCTTAACAACGTCATGGCATGCTCAATTATCTCTTAACCTAGCTATGCTAGGCTCTACAACCATTGTTGTAGCTCATCATATGTATTCTATGCCTCCCTATCCATACCTAGCTACTGACTATGGTACACAACTTTCCTTGTTCACACACCACATGTGGATTGGCGGATTTCTAATAGTCGGTGCTGCTGCACATGCAGCAATTTTTATGGTAAGAGACTATGATCCAACTACTCGATACAACGATCTATTAGATCGCGTCCTTAGACACCGCGATGCAATCATATCCCACCTTAACTGGGTATGTATATTTCTAGGTTTTCACAGTTTTGGCTTGTACATTCATAATGATACCATGAGTGCTTTAGGCCGTCCACAAGATATGTTTTCGGATACTGCCATACAATTACAACCTATCTTTGCTCAATGGGTACAAAATATCCATGCTACTGCGCCTGGCGTAACAGCTCCTGGTGCAACAACAAGTACTAGCTTAACGTGGGGAGGCGGCGAGTTAGTAGCAGTAGGTGGCAAAGTGGCTTTGTTACCTATTCCATTAGGAACCGCAGATTTTTTAGTCCATCACATTCATGCATTTACCATACATGTGACTGTATTAATACTTTTGAAAGGTGTTTTATTTGCTCGGAGTTCCCGTTTGATACCCGATAAAGCAAATCTAGGTTTTCGCTTTCCTTGCGATGGGCCTGGCCGAGGGGGAACATGTCAAGTATCCGCCTGGGATCATGTTTTCTTAGGTTTATTCTGGATGTACAATGCAATTTCGGTAGTCATTTTCCATTTCAGTTGGAAAATGCAGTCGGATGTTTGGGGTACTATAAGTGATCAAGGGGTGGTAACTCATATTACAGGGGGAAACTTTGCACAGAGTTCCATTACGATTAATGGGTGGCTTCGAGATTTCTTGTGGGCACAGGCATCGCAAGTCATTCAGTCTTATGGTTCTTCATTATCTGCATATGGTCTTTTTTTCTTAGGTGCTCATTTTGTCTGGGCCTTCAGTTTAATGTTTTTATTCAGCGGCCGTGGTTATTGGCAAGAACTCATTGAATCTATCGTTTGGGCTCATAACAAATTAAAAGTTGCTCCTGCTACTCAGCCTAGAGCCTTGAGCATTATACAAGGACGCGCTGTAGGAGTAACCCATTACCTTCTGGGTGGAATTGCCACGACATGGGCATTCTTCTTAGCGAGAATTATTGCAGTAGGATAGTGGCTAGGAGGATTTGAAAGGCATTATGGAATTAAGATTTCCCAGGTTTAGCCAAGGCTTAGCTCAGGACCCCACTACTCGTCGTATTTGGTTTGGTATTGCTACCGCACATGATTTCGAAAGTCATGATGATATTACTGAAGAACGTCTTTATCAGAACATTTTTGCTTCTCACTTTGGGCAATTAGCAATAATCTTTCTATGGACGTCCGGAAATCTGTTTCATGTAGCTTGGCAAGGAAATTTTGAATCATGGATACAGGATCCTTTACACGTAAGACCTATTGCTCATGCGATTTGGGATCCTCATTTTGGTCAACCCGCTGTGGAAGCCTTTACTCGAGGAGGTGCTGCTGGTCCAGTGAATATTGCTTATTCTGGAGTTTATCAGTGGTGGTATACAATAGGATTACGCACCAATGAGGATCTTTATACTGGAGCTCTTTTTCTATTATTTCTTTCTACGCTGTCCTTAATAGCGGGTTGGTTACATCTACAACCCAAATGGAAACCAAGCCTTTCGTGGTTCAAAAACGCGGAATCTCGTCTCAATCATCATTTGTCAGGACTTTTCGGGGTAAGTTCTTTGGCTTGGACAGGACATTTAGTTCATGTTGCTATTCCCGCATCCAGGGGGGAGTACGTTCGATGGAATAATTTCTTAGATGTATTACCCTATCCCCAGGGGTTGGGACCCCTTTTGACGGGTCAATGGAATCTTTATGCCCAAAACCCTGATTCGAGTAATCATTTATTTGGTACCGCTCAAGGAGCGGGAACTGCCATTCTAACTCTTCTTGGGGGATTCCATCCACAAACACAAAGTTTGTGGCTGACCGATATGGCTCACCATCATTTAGCTATTGCATTTATTTTTCTCATTGCCGGTCACATGTATCGAACTAACTTCGGAATTGGGCACAGTATTAAAGATCTTTTAGAAGCGCATACTCCTCCGGGGGGTCGATTAGGGCGTGGGCATAAGGGCCTTTATGACACAATCAACAATTCGATTCATTTTCAGTTAGGTCTTGCTCTAGCTTCTTTAGGGGTTATTACTTCCTTAGTAGCTCAACATATGTACTCTTTACCTCCTTATGCATTCATAGCACAAGACTTTACTACTCAAGCTGCTTTATATACTCATCACCAATATATTGCAGGGTTCATCATGACAGGGGCTTTTGCTCATGGAGCTATTTTTTTCATTAGGGATTACAATCCGGAACAGAATGAGGATAATGTATTGGCAAGAATGTTAGACCATAAAGAAGCTATCATATCTCATTTAAGTTGGGCTAGCCTCTTTCTAGGATTCCATACCTTGGGCCTTTATGTTCATAACGACGTCATGCTTGCTTTTGGTACTCCAGAAAAGCAAATCTTGATCGAACCTATATTTGCCCAATGGATACAATCTGCTCATGGCAAGACGACATATGGGTTCGATATACTCTTATCTTCAACGAATGGCCCCGCTTTCAATGCGGGTCGAAGCCTATGGTTGCCCGGATGGTTGAATGCTGTTAATGAGAATAGTAATTCGCTTTTCTTAACAATAGGACCTGGGGATTTCTTGGTTCATCATGCTATTGCTCTAGGTTTGCATACAACTACATTGATTTTAGTAAAGGGCGCTTTAGATGCACGCGGTTCCAAATTAATGCCAGATAAAAAGGATTTTGGATATAGTTTTCCTTGTGACGGCCCAGGGCGCGGCGGTACTTGTGATATTTCTGCTTGGGACGCATTTTATTTGGCAGTTTTCTGGATGTTAAATACCATTGGGTGGGTTACTTTTTATTGGCATTGGAAACATATCACATTATGGCAGGGCAACGTTTCACAATTTAATGAATCCTCCACTTATTTGATGGGATGGTTAAGAGATTACCTATGGTTAAACTCTTCACAACTTATCAATGGATATAATCCTTTTGGGATGAATAGTTTATCGGTATGGGCGTGGATGTTCTTATTTGGACATCTTGTTTGGGCTACTGGATTTATGTTCTTAATTTCCTGGCGGGGGTATTGGCAGGAATTAATTGAGACTTTAGCATGGGCTCATGAACGCACACCTTTAGCTAATTTAATTCGCTGGAGAGATAAGCCCGTGGCTCTTTCCATTGTGCAAGCAAGATTGGTTGGATTAGCTCACTTTTCCGTGGGTTATATATTCACTTATGCAGCTTTCTTGATTGCCTCAACATCAGGCAAGTTTGGTTAATTTAGTTTGTTTTTTTGTACTGTATCAGCACCTAGTTCATTACTCTTGATAGAGAGGGAGGATCTGCCTTTTTAGATTTCTTTTTCTATTTATTTTTCCATCTAGGATTAGAACCGTATACTTGGTAATAATAGCAACGACACATTATGGCAAAAAAAAGTTTGATTCAGAGGGAGAAGAAGCGGCAGAAATTAGAACAGAAATATCATTTGATTCGTCAATCTTTAAAAAAAAAGATAAGAAGCAAAGTTTCTCCCTTGAGTTTGAGTGAAAAAACGAAAATGCGAGAAAAATTGCAATCCCTACCGCGTAATAGTGCACCTACACGCCTTCATCGACGTTGTTTTTTGACCGGAAGACCTAGAGCTAACTATCGACATTTTGGGCTATCCGGACACGTACTTCGAGAAATGGTTTATGAATGTTTGTTACCGGGTGCAACAAGATCCAGTTGGTAAGGATAAAATACCCTTTCGTATTTGTATGGATTTCTGGAATTGATAATCATAGAGGAGCCCTCTTTACCATTCTGTATAAATGGACTATTCTATTTGTATAGATATTGGTAGAGGGGCGTATCCAACCCTCTTTTATCCACTAGTTACCCCTCTTTAGTTTAAGAGTATAGAGCAGTTTGGTAGCTCATAAGGCTCATAACCTTGGGGTTGCGGGTTCGATTCCCACTACCGCCTCCATACTCCTTCTTTATGATATATGCATGATATAATATATACATCATGCATTTGTATCTGGATTTTTTGATTTCCTAAAAGAGTTTTGGTCTAACAGTTTTTTCTCGGAAGAAGCAAAAAAATAAAAGAAAGAATAAAATATGAAAGAAAAGCGTCCATTGTCTAATGGATAGGACAGAGGTCTTCTAAACCTTTGGTATAGGTTCAAATCCTATTGGACGCAATCTTATTTCTATCTATTCTTTAAATAACTATACTAAACTAAAAACAAAGAAAACTTTTTTGCATGATTCAAATGAAAAAGCTTTCTCAACGATTCCTATTCTACTAACAAGAGTAGACATGCAAAATTTATTTGTTACTGAAGAGAAAACCGTTCCAGCTGTTCCTGAATAGCTTCCTTCAAAAGGATTTCCGCTTGCTCGGTGAATGTCTTGCTAGAAGATATAATTTCTTGGAATTGAGGTTTAGTATCTTTTAGATGTTTACGTAACTCATCCAGAAATTTATTTACCTGTTCAATTTCTAACGAATCAAGATATCCTCTTGTTCCGGTATAAATAGTAGCTATCTGCTCTTCCACTGGGAGAGGATTTGCCTGGGATTGTTTAAGCAATTCCCTTAATCGTCGACCCCTTGCCAATTGATTCTGACTTGTTTTATCGAGAGCAGAGGCGAATTGTGCAAAGGCTTGTAACTCTGCGAATTGCGCTAGTTCCAATTTTGATTTGCCAGCTACTTGTTTCATGGCTTTAATTTGAGCCGCGGATCCTACTCTGGAAACAGAAATACCCACATTAATAGCGGGTCGAATTCCGGCATTGAATAGATCCGCAGATAAGAATATTTGTCCATCTGTAATGGAGATTACATTAGTAGGAATATAGGCGGAAACGTCTCCAGATTGAGTCTCAACTATTGGTAAAGCGGTCATACTTCCTTCGCCTAAAAGAGAATTTAATTTAGCGGCTCTTTCTAAAAGGCGTGAATGCAAATAAAAAACATCCCCTGGATAAGCCTCACGTCCGGGAGGTCTTCTTAATAGAAGGGACATTTGGCGATAAGCTTGTGCCTGTTTGGAGAGATCATCATAAATTATTAAAGTATGCCGTTCGCGGTACATAAAATACTCAGCCAGGGCTGCTCCCGTATAAGGAGCGAGGTATTGTAATGTAGCAGGTGAATCCGCCATTTCAGCTACTACAATAGTGTATTCCATGGCCCCCTCCTCATGGAAAGTAGTTACTACTTGAGCTACGGAGGATGCTCTTTGACCGATAGCTACATAAACACATATTACACCTTGCCCTTTTTGATTGAGAATTGTATCTGTGGCTACTGCTGTTTTGCCAGTCTGTCTGTCCCCAATAATTAACTCTCGCTGACCGCGCCCTATAGGGATCATCGAATCGATAGCAATAAGCCCTGTTTGAAGAGGTTCGTATACGGAACGCCTGGAAATTATACTTGGAGCAGGAGATTCAATTAAGCGAGATTCGGAAGCTATAATTTCGCCTTTCCCATCAATAGGTTTAGCCAGAGCATTTACAACACGACCCAAGTAAGCCTCACTCACGGGTATCTGAGCAATTCTTCCTGTTGCTTTTACAAAACTTCCCTCTTGTATCATCAACCCATCGCCCATTAATACAATCCCAACATTTTTGGATTCCAAATTCAGAGCAATACCCCTAGTACCTTCTGCAAATTCGACTAATTCACCTGACATTATTTCACCAAGACCTATAATACGAGCAATCCCATCCCCCACTTGAACTACGCGACCTATATTCTCAATCCCTACTTTCCTATTATATTGTTCAATACGTTCGCGGAGAATTTTATGAATTTCGTCGACTCGAAGGGTTGCCATTAGTGTTTCTTGACTCTTTTTTCGGAAGCAAGGGGAAAAATAATGCCTAAATTCTAAACGAAAGTAGAAGTTCAAGGCCTAATTAATTTAATTATTTCTTCCATTCCAGGGACCCGAGAATGCCAATATTAGCACGAATCGTACGGAAATGTAACTCGGTATTCAAACAACTATTCAGAGTTCCTAGAGCTCCTTGTACGGCCTGTTGGAAAACCCGCTGTCGGACCTGATTCATTGCCCTTTGTTTTTCAAAATAAAGGGTTTCGTTTTTAGACTTTTCCAATTGTTCCAAACTAATAGAAGTAGCATTAATCAAATTTGCTTTTTCTCGTTCTATCTCAGAGTATCCATTCATTCGATACTCATCCGCTTCTAGTTCGACTTTCTGTAATCGAATCCGAGCTTTTTCGAGTTGCTCAATGGTCCCTCTACGCAATTCTTCTGAATTTCGAATAGTACTCAAGATCCTCTGTTTTCGATTATCTAATAAATCTTTTAATGAAAGTAGATTATTTTGTAAGTTTACAACTTTTATGATCTCTTCCCGAACCAAACATGAATCTTTCGATTCATTTGGCTCTCACGCTCCTTTTTTTTTTTCTATAGCTATTTCCATATCTTTTTTTTAAGTAATGAGCCTATCCTCTATCTTCTTTTTTATGTTTATATTTCAATATACCGAAACCTATATAAGACTAGATAAATATTAAGAGGACTCTTCCGCCTAGATAAAAATATATCATGGTCAGCAAAGTTGTTTCTTTATTTTTATTTGCCCTCTAGTTAATAATTTCAATTTCATTAAGAAAAACTAACTAAATAAATGGAAAATGAAAATTAATAGAATTCTTTTTTATTTTTTTTTTCTTCAAATCCAAAAAATTTCTCTTTTTTATACATAGGTCGTCGATTCGGCATTGGTTAAAAAAGGGCAGGGTGCCCCCTTTTTTTTCTAGTAAATAGTTCAAACCATTTTATCGATATGAGTGTTCTATATCAGATAAATTTTACATTAGCTATTTCCCGTTTAAATTGGTACTAATACTAATATAGTTGTAGAAAGAGTACCTCTTTTTGCCTGGACTTCAAGCAGTTTAGCTTTAACCGTGTTAATGGTCTCACATTCTTGGTTTATAGAGAATCAAAGTTGATTTACCAATGAGTCGCGAAATGCTATGGTTCTTCCATATGATTTCTGAATTTATTCAGAAGTAATTCGTCGAGATCGTGCACCCTTTTCTTATTTATCCGAAAAATACTAAAAAATATTATAAAGTGCAGCCGGATAGATCCAATCTATTCTTGAAATAGACAACTCGCACACACTCCCTTTCCAAAAAAAATCAAAACACCAACCACTACAGTTAGATTTATTAGATTTGTTGCTAAAATATCGGTATTAAGCCCGAAACTGCCAGCGGATGGCCAGTGAGCTAAAAAAACGAAAGAATGGGTTACATTTTTCATATGCTCTCCTCTTATAGATAGGACGAACAAAGAACAAAGTTTTTCGATCACTTACTTCGCTCGCCCTTTTTTGATCGGTTTTTTTAATGCAAATAGATTCAATCTAGTAATTTCTTTTAGATTAAGTCTTACGTCTTGTTTGACCGGTGAAAGACTTCCTTTGTTGAAATGTTCTGTTCCCAAAATTCCTAAAATAAAAGGAAAAAACTTTCCACTTTCCTAAACTAAGGACGGGAAATAAGAAGGTGAGCATATCTTCTAAATTAATAATACTCAACTCAGCCCTTCCTAGAATGGGGTATTATCTGTCCCGATAAATAGATAATTCCAGGAGTAATAAATAGGAGTAAATTAAATAAAGTATTGATATAATTGGAATTGTGGAAGCAAATACCAATTTACTAAAAAAAGAAAAAAGTATCTAATCGAAATCGAAAGAATTTTTTTTTTAAGATTAAACAAAAGGGTTCGCAAATAAAAGCGCTAGTGCCACAACTAGTCCATAAATTGTTAAAGCTTCCATAAAAGCTAGACTAAGCAATAAAGTACCTCGTATTTTACCTTCTGCTTCTGGCTGTCTCGCAATACCTTCTACAGCTTGTCCTGCAGCAGTACCTTGACCAACTCCAGGTCCAATAGAAGCAAGCCCTACGGCCAATCCAGCAGCAATAACAGAAGCAGCAGCAATTAGTGGATTCATGGTGAGTAGTTCCTCGTGTCAAAAAAAAGAAATGGTTAAGGATACAATCAACCAATAAATTCTTACTTCTAAGCTCTATTGGGGAGAAGTAAAGTAACTAAAAAGTACAAATTGAAATCAAATTGAAATGATAATGTGAATTGTCCGAACTACATAGAAGGGAATTCCATATCCATATATCGGATTAGATAATGAATCTAACCTAGGAATATATAATATAATATCCTATATATATACATTTGTTTCTTCTATTTTGTTTGCATATTTTCTCATTTTCTATTGAATCGGATTCTAAAATCATTGCTTAAAGTGGAAACCTGCATAAAAGAGGACTCCACTTATAGACATTAAGGATATTATAGTATAGATCTAGCCTGACTCCACCCTCCTTAATGCATATATACTTTGAAAATTCCATAATATAGTCTATTCTATTCTCTCTCCTACAACTCTAGGCTATATATTCATACGCATTTCTAACTATTTTTTTGCAACCAAGCAGATTATCTGGAACCATGCATGAATTGAGCTAAGCTGCAAAAAAAAAAAATACTATTTCCAAAAAGAGTCAATTCAATGATGACCCTCCATGGATTCACCTATATAGGCTGCGGCTAATGTTGCAAAAATAAGAGCTTGAATACCGCTTGTAAATAATCCAAGAAACATGACCGGTATAGGGATTACTAAGGGGACTAAAGAAACAAGAACAACAACGACTAATTCATCCGCCAATATATTCCCGAAAAGTCGAAAGCTAAGCGATAATGGTTTTGTGAAATCTTCTAGGATGTTAATTGGTAAAAGGATTGGAGTTGGTTTAATATATTTCTCGAAATAGCTCAATCCTTTTTTGCTAAGACCAGCATAAAAATATGCCGCTGACGTGAGTAAAGCTAAAGCAACAGTAGTATTTATATCATTCGTGGGCGCTGCTAATTCCCCATGGGGTAACTCTATAATTTTCCAAGGTAAAAGAGCACCCGACCAATTCGAAACAAAAATAAAAAGGAACATAGTTCCAATAAAGGGAACCCAGGGACCATATTCTTCTCCAATCTGAGTTTTGCTCAAGTCTCGAATAAACTCAAGGACATATTCAAAAAAATTCTGACCGTCGGTCGGGATGGTTTGTGGATTCCGAACAGCTATGACAACTGAACCTAGCAAGATAGTAATTACGACCCAAGAAGTGATGAGTACTTGGGCATGAATTTGGAAACCTCCTATTTGCCAATAGAAGTGTTGGCCTACTTCTACACCCGATATATCGTATAACCCCTTGAGTGTTTTAATGGAACAAGGTATAATATTCATATTGTCCTCTGATAAAAATTGAACTTCAAAAAAGGAATTCTTTTGATTCAACCATCTCTTTCTCAACTCAGCAACTTGAAGTATTAATCTTATATTTAGGATACCAAGAAAGCACATCAGATCATAATATATATCAATACCCTCTAATATATATCAATATTCCCCTTCTTTTTTCTATGCAAAAAAAATTCTATGCAAAAAAAAAGATATAGTAAAGTAAGTGATTCCATAAATTTACGCAGTTGCCCAAGAATTCACTATATATTCTTAATCAACGATTTCTTATATAGAGAGAACGGCCCTCACAAATTGAAAATACTAATTTGTTAAGAATCAATCGAATTGAAGTCATAGTGTCATCGTTGGCTGGAATCGATATATTCGCGAGATCCGGGTCACAATTTGTATCGACTAAAGAAATAGTAGGAATCCCCAAAATGGCACATTCCCGAAGAGCTATATACTCTTTTTGCTGATCAAGGACGATCACAATGTCTGGCAATCTCGTCATATATTTGATCCCGCCGAGATACCTTTGCAAAGTAGATAATTTTCTCTTCAAGATTGCCACATCTCTTTTTGGGAGATGGTGGAATTTTCCCATTTTTTCTTCTGCTCTTAAGTCTCTAAATTGAGAAAGTCTAGTTTTCGTAATCGACCAATTCGTTAACATACCACTGAACCACTTTTTATTAACATAATGACAACGAGCCCTTATTGCAGCTGATGCTACTAAATCTGTTGCTCTTTTTTTGGTACCAACAATTAAGAAACTTTTTCCCTGACTTGCTGCATCAAAAACTAAATCACAAGCTTCTGATAAAAAACGAGCCGTTCTAGCGAGATTTATAATATGAGTACCTTTACGCTTTGCCGAAATGTAAGGGGCCATTTTAGGATTCCATTTCTTAATACCATGACCAAAATGAACTCCTGCTTCTATCATCTCTTTCAAATTAATGTTCCAATATCTTCTTGTCATTTTTTCCACACTTCCTTTTTTTTAATCCTACCATTCCATTACGGAATTTAGTTCTTTTTGAAGATTAAGAAAGATCCGAAATAGCTTGAAATAAATAATAATTGTTCCGAGAGAACCTTGTACTAAGATAAGAGTTGGCCATTGATACATGGTATAAACATAACCACCTTAATGAATTAACTGACTTGTTTTACTTATTAAAATAAAAATCTTAAAAATCTAAAATTTGACCTGTTAGTGTTCTAAGTTCAAAAGTCTAGTAAAGTAAAAAATATTTTTAGGGGGTTCTTATGTCTCATAAAAATTGTTTGTTACGTCAGAATCTGAAGAAACTAATTCTGTATGGAGAAACAAAAAATCTCTCATTTCCGACGCGAATAGATTTTTTTTTTTTATTTCGAAATAAAGGTTCTTGTCTTGTGGGGAACGATGCACAAATTTTTGGAATCCGGTACCAACAGGTATAATCCCCCCCAGAACTACGTTTTCTTTCAAGCCTTTCAACCAATCAATGCGACCTCGTAGGGCAGCTTTTGCTAAAACTCGAGCAGTTTCTTGAAAACTTGCTTCAGATATGAAACTTTGGGTATTCAGGGAAGCCCTTGTTATTCCCAATAAGATTGCCCGATAATAGATCGATTCATCCAAAGCTCGTCCTGCTCGTTCCGCTCGCAATAGTCCGATTAATTCCCCAGGCGAAAAAACATTAGACATTCCATCTTCGGAAACCCGCACTTTTGATGTTACTTGGCGTATAATAATCTCTATATGTCTATTATGGATCTGTACCCCTTGGGATCGATAAACCTTTTGGATTTTATTAACCAAAGAGATACGACTTTGGGCTATGGTTAGCTCAGCTCCAATCAAGAATCCCCAAGGGACCCCAAGAATTCTTGGTATACGCTCATTCCAATCCTCAATTCTCCTTTCGAGATTCGGGGATAATGAATCAATTGAACGCGCTTCAAAGATTTGTTCCACTTTTGGAAGACCTTGCGTTATGTCACTAGATCTCGATTTTTCATATATAAACGTAACTAACCTATCTCCCTTGTAAAGGATTTCTCCATAATGACCATTAACAGTTGCTCCTGTAGTGGCCAAATAAGGTTTAGCTGCTCTTATAACAAAGGAATTCATATTTACAATGAAAATTTGACCGGATTTTTTTATGTGCGATTTAAATAGACATACATTTTCACAAATAAATTGTCCAAGGTGAATTATTGCCAATGTCTCTTCCCAAGAATCATGATGGACAAAGTGACAATTCAAAAGGAATGGATCCAACATTATGTTACTATCGAAATTAGAAATCCTTTTATTTTCATCTATTAAAGAGTATTTAAGTTCTTGAAGTACTTGGAAGGTTTGTTTTAAATTGTCAACGAACAAATATTTTTTTAACAGGATTTTATTATGCGTTAGTAAATAGTAAGATGAAGAAAAATGCGATATACTAGCTACAATAGCGCCTAAGGGCCCAAAAATTTCTCGAATAGGAATTCTAGGATTCCATTCTTTTATCGCATTGGGATGTTTTGAATTCTTGAATAAACCAATTCGAGAACAGTTGGATGCCGACAAAATCATCAAAGAGTGGTATTCTTTATTTCGATTCAACAAAGTGCCAATAGCTTCTGGATGTTGGCTAAGTGATTCAATCTTCGCCTTGGAATAAAAAGAATTGATATTGGCGCGATCTAACCTATTATGGGGAATCGGTCCTGCACTTGTCCTACCATACCTTTTTCGTGTATACGAAATAGTGGACTTGACTAACTCAATTCTTAGGAAATCGCGAATAAGATCATTTGCTCTTACCTCAACAAGGGAAGCACCAGCCTTTTCTTTTTCTTCTTGTTCCCAATTCACTACTAAGCAAGTTCTAACAAATTGACTATTTGTGTGATAAATTCTTTGAGTTAACTTGCTATTTTCATGAGAAATAAAATTGACAAGTCGAATTTGGAGATTATTTTCTTCTTGCAAGAGATCCTGCGGGAAAAGTGTTGCTAAATTTCTTCCTTCGTCCATTTCATATGCCACTGTAGGGCGAACGGAAACAAAATACTTTTCCTTGCTCTTGAGAATTTTTTTCCGTTGAACATAGACCCAATTTTTCCTTTTTTTTGATTCCTTAGAATCTTTTTTTTGTCTTTCTGGCGGTATCAAACAGCCACCTAATATCTTATCCGCCTCTTCAGGAAAATGAATATCTCCGGAAAATATTTTGAGTTCCGTATGGCTTTTTTTTCTCTTCACTCGGACCAGTCCGCCTAGTCGACTTCTTGTATTTTTTGTGAGTTGTGTATTCACTCCAATAATACTATTGTCAAGTATCTTTAGGGATGAAGATCTCGGCAAGATATGAAGTTCTTGAAGAATGAAAAAAAACCGATCTACTTCTTTTTGGTATTTTAGACTAAATTCTTTTGTTCCTCGATGCTCAATCAAACCCTCTTTTTTTAAGATGGAATCTTCCTCTGGGCTCTCGTATTCGTCCTCTGAATCTTCTTCTGAGTCTTCCTCTAAAGTACCATATTTTTCCTCTGCGCTTTCCCCGGGGCTGCCATATTCGTCTTCTGAGTCTTCCTCTAGAGTTCCATATTCGTCCTCTTGGGTCCTATATTTGCTCTCTGGGCTCCCATATTCCTCTTCTGAGTCTTTCTCTAAAGTCCTATATTCGTTCTCTGGGTTCCCATATTCGTTTTCTGGGCTCCCATATTCGTCTTCTAGGGTTTCATATTCGTATTCGTCTTCTAGGATTCCATATTTAGATTCTTCTAGGGTTTCATATTCATATTCGTCCTCTCGGGTCCTGTATTCGTCTTCTAGGGTCTCATATTCCTCTTCTGAGTCTTCCGCTCGAGTCCTATATTCTTCTTCTAGGGTCCTATATCTAAATTTAACAATTCCTGAACCCTTTTTATCTTTTCTGTATCGGGGATCGTCAAAATAAGCAAAAATAGTATTTCTACGTAAAACACCCATAAGGGGGATTTCAATCGAAATCCCAAAACAGGATATTAGTTCTTTCTCTTGTTCTTGATGATATTGTAATGGAATGACGAACCTATTTCTTCGCTTTTTCGCCAACAAATCTGAATTATCTTGAAAAATAGAAGGATAGATAAAATTCCAATGGCCATTGGACATGATTCGATCCGACGTTGAATAATCAAGAATTTCCCTATCTTTTTTACCATAAGTATTCATTTGATCTTGATCCTTGTGGAGTGAAAAAGACGCTATACTGGATCTGCACATACTTACTGACAATATCCATAAATGGCTTGTTTTTGGTAATCGGCGAAGATTACCATATTGATATTCGGGCGCATGGTAAACATCAGTACTCCAGTGCATTTCGCCGTCTGATTCAGAATAAATATGCTTTTGTACCCTTTCTTTAAAATGTAAAGTGGACGTTCCGGCACGAATCTCCGCAATTACTTGTTCGGATTTTACATATTGATCATTTTGCACTAGAATCAAGCTTTTTGAGGGAATATTCACACTATATAGAATATCTTGACTCTGAATAGTTACATGCAAGTCTATATAACATAGAAAAGCAGGCTGCCCATGACGGGTACGTGTGGGGTGAACCAAATTCTCATTGAATTTTATTTTTCCATTCGAAGGGGATCGTACAAGGTCGGCAGTACCCCCTGTGAATACTCCGCCAGTATGAAAAGTTCTTAATGTTAGTTGAGTCCCTGGCTCCCCAATTGATTGACCTGCAATAATACCTACGGCTTCTCCCAATTCGACCAGATCACTATGAGTAGGACTCCGGCCATAGCATAATTGACAGATCCAAGAAGTGCTTCGGCAAGTAAAGGGGGTTCTAATATATATTGGTTGTGCTCGAAATGGTTGTGCTCGAAAGGCAGTTATGAATCGATTGACTAATCCAATTCCAATATCTTGATTTCGCGCGGCAATGCATCGTGAACCGATATATATATCGTCTGCTAATACACGACCAATTAGTGTTTGGACAAAAAGTTTTTCCGTCATCCCATTTTGAGGACTTACAGAAATACCTCGGATAGTACCACAATCTCTTCTACGCACAATAATATGTTGAACTACTTCAACAAGTCTACGTGTAAGATATCCAGCATCTGCTGTTCGCACAGCAGTATCTACAACCCCTTTGCGGGCTCCATAGCAGGAAATTATATATTCTGTCAAAGAAAGTCCCTCGCGTAAATTGCTTTGAATAGGTAAATCAATCATTTGTCCTTGAGGGTCCGACATTAATCCTCTCATACCTACTAATTGGTGTACTTGAGATGCATTTCCTCTGGCTCCTGAAAAAGACATTAGATAGACTGGATTAGAAGGATCCGTTATCCGAAAATTTGAATTCATTTCTTGTTTCAAATATTCACTTGTCGCATACCATATCTCAACAGATTGGCGTAATTTTTCTACCGCGTGTACAGCCCCATAATAATAGTGTTTCTCCAAAAGAAAACTCTGTTGTTCCGCGTCTTGGACTAACCATCCCTTAGAGGGTATTGTTAAAAGATCCTCGATTCCTAACGAAATCGATGTAGTAGTGGCTTGATGGAAGCCCAGAGTCTTTAGTTGATCCAGTATATGGGATGTATATCCCATTCCAAAATGATCTATTAATCTGCTAATAAGTCGTTTCATACCAGTTCCGTCTATCTCTTTATTATGAAAGACCAGATTGGCCCGTTCCGCCATACATAAGTACCCCCTTTTCGGCTGAGTAGGATTCGACAATTGCTGAGTAGGATTCGACAATGGGCCTGAGTCAGTGATTCGAAAATTTAATTAACTTAATTGCCTCAATCTCAATCTGGATTCGCGTGGCAAATAATGATGATACTAGGGAAATCGGAATGCCCCCCGAAAGGGGAGGGGCATCGCCGAATCTAACTTTCTTGTTTAGGTAGTGTATGAATAGGCCTGACTAAATCCTTGTATGGCTTCCTCTATTTCTCTATAAAAAGAAATATGACCAAGAGTGGTTCGAATGTATATCGAACGAATTTCTTTTTTTCTATTTCCCATTATTAGATAGTGGGCATAAATCTCATGATAAGTCCCCAAAGATTCATATTGAACTTCAATCGGAACTTCTCTTGACCCAATGACGCGTTGATCCAGGTTCCATCGTAGCCACAAGGGACTATCTAAACTGATTAGTTTTTGTCTATAAGCTCCCAGTGCATCATAAGAACTAGAAAAATGGGGTTCTTTATCTTTCCTATATTTAAAATTATTATTATTATTGTAATTTACTTTTAGATTTGGGTAGTTTCTGCAACTATTATATCTATTTGCACAAATACCTCGACGCTTTCCAATCGTTAATACATAAAGCCCGATAAGCATGTCTTGGGTTGGTACGCAAATAGGATCCCCAATAGCGGGAGATAAGAGATTCATATGAGAAAACATAAGTAAACGGGCTTCTGCCTGAGCTTCCAAGGATAAAGGTAGATGAACAGCCATTTGATCTCCATCAAAGTCCGCATTGAAACCCTTACACACTAATGGGTGTAAAGAAATAGTACGCCCCTCTACTAAAGTGGGTTGAAAGGCCTGTATGCCTAATCTATGCAGGGTAGGTGCTCTATTTAACAGTACAGGATGTCCCCGCATAACTTCTTGAAGTATTTCCCATACAATGGGTTCTTTTTCCCAAATTTTCCTTTTAGCAATCCTTACATTAGAAGTGGCGCGTTTCGTGATTAAATCGCGAATTACAAATAGCTGAAAAAGCTTTATTGCTATCTCTAGAGGTAATCCACATTGATGTAATGAAAGCGAAGGACCCACAACAATGACAGAACGCCCCGAGTAATCGACCCGTTTCCCAAGCAGAGTCTCGCGAAACCTTCCCTCTTTACCTTCAATTACATCTGAAAGTGATTTGTATACTTTATTGTGACCATCCCTCGTCGGTTGCCCGCGGGACCCACTATCAAGAAGTGTATCCACGGCTTCTTGTACCAATTTTTCCTGGCACATTACTAAATCTGCTGGCGCTAATTCACTTCTTTTTAATAGATAGGCAAGATTGTTGTTCCGACGGATAACTCTCTTATAAAGTTCATTAATGTCTGAAGTCACTACTTTATCTCCAGACCTATAAACAATAGGTCTCAATTCGGGAGGAAGAACCGGTAATAAGCACAAAACCATCCATTCTGGTTCTACATTTGTTTGAATAAAATGTTTCGCCAATTGCATGCGTCTAATCAAAAAAACTTTTCTTATTCGTCTTTTTCTATCTTCCCACTCATCTCCACTATACCCCTCGTCTTCTAATTCCTTCCATTCGACCAAAGAATTCTCTATAATAATTCGCAAATCCAAATCTGCTAATTGTTCTCTAATAGCACCTGCTCCTGTCGCAATTTCCCGATTTCGAAATGTTGCAAAGCCTGGGGTAGAAAAAAAGGGAGAAATGCTGTGGTTACAGGATGCAATTTCCTCTTCGAATAAACCTCGTAATCGTAAAAAAGTGGGTTTTTTAGTGCTGGGCCTAGCAAAAGAGAAATCGCCGTATACTAGGCCCTCCAACTTCTTAAGAGGTTTATCTAAAAGATTCGCGATATAACTAGGAAGACCTTTCAAATACCACACATGAGTCACGGGACATGCGAGTTTGATGTATCCCATTTGATATCTTCGTATCCGAGAATCCACAAATTCGACCCCGCATTTTTGGCAAAATCTTTCGTCTTCGTTTTCAGCTCCGCTCGCTCGAGAATTGCCACAAGCGCAAATCCCGCTTTTTATGGGTCCAAAGATTCTTTCGCAAAACAATCCATCTTTTTCTGGTTTATCGGTTTTATAATGAAAAGTAGAGGGCCTTGTGACTTCGCCAACGACTTCTCCATTAGGTAGGTTTTTGTTAGCCCAAGCCTTTATTTGTTGAGGGGAAACGAGTCCAATTTGAAGTTGTTGATGTTTATATTGGTCAATCATAAAATAGAAATAAGAAAAGAATTTATATTTATTCCGATCAAACTTCCTCCCTATTAACCTGGAAGTTCTTTTCAGATACAAGGAAATGATTCAGTTCTAGAGCCAAAGATCGTAGTTCTCGAACGAGCACTCGAAAAGATTCTGGAGGATCCTCATGATTAGGTATTCTTTTTCCCCAGATCGTAGCATTAAGTATTTCTTGGCGAGCTATAAGATGGTCAGATTTATAAGTAAGTATCTCTTGTAAAATATGAGCAACACCAAATCCTTCTAAAGCCCAAACTTCCATTTCTCCTACTCGTTGTCCCCCTTGCTTGGCTCTTCCTCTAACCGGTTGTTGTGTAACAAGTGAGTAGGGCCCAGTAGAACGCCCATGAATTTTCTCATCAACTTGATGAATTAATTTTAAGATATAGGACTTCCCTATTAGAACAGGTTGCTCAAAGGGGTCGCCTGTTCTTCCATCAAATATTCTGCTTTTTCCCGGGTACTCGGGTTCAAATACCCATGGATTTTTTGTTTCTTTACTGGCTTCATATAATTCTGAAAACACAAGTTTTCTTGAAGCCTCTTGCTCATATCTCTCATCAAAGGGTGCTATTCTATAATGTTTCTTTAGCAGATCCCCCGCTAATCCGAGCGAGCTTTCAAATATTTGTCCCACATTCATTCGGGAGGGTACTCCTAAGGGATTGAAGACCATATCAACGGGTGTTCCATCTTGCAAATAGGGCATATCTTGCCTAGGCAAAATTTTGGAAATGATCCCTTTATTCCCATGTCTTCCGGCTACTTTATCCCCAACTTTGATTTCACGTTTCTGTAAAATATATACACGAACCATTATGTCGAGCGGGTCCCTTTGGATCCATTTCACATCGATAACGCGCCCTCTTCCACCTATAGGTAATTTCAGAGAAGTTTCTTTTGAAGTGGAAACCTCAAGGCCAAATATGGCCCGTAATAATCCAGCTTCCGCGATATAAGATGATTCGCTCGCTATCTGAGGCGTTAATTTACCTACTAAAATATCACCAGTTTCTACCCAGGATCCCAACCTAACAACTCCATTTCTGTCCAAATTGCGGAGTAAATGTTCTTCTAGATGTGGTATTTCTTTAGTGATTTTTTCAGCGGAGCCCTGGCTTGTCGTATCCGTCTGAATTTCATATTTCCGGATGTGAAAAGAGGTATAAATATCTTCATATACCAAACGTTCGCTAATTAGTACTGCGTCTTCAAAATTGTAACCTTCCCATGGCATATAAGCTACTAATACGTTTTTTCCTAAAGCAAGTTCGCCCCCAATTGTAGCAGCTCCTTCTGCTAAAATTTGTCCTTTTTTAATGGATTTACCCCGTGGAACCCGGGGTTTTTGGTGCATACAAGTATTTTTGTTAGAGCGACGGTGGTTAACTAAAGGAATACTTATAGTCTTCCCACTACTTGATAAAAGTATCTTATGACTATCAGTAGAAATGATCTTTCCCTCGCGTTCGGCTATAATGGAAACCCTCGAATCTAGAGCTGTTTGGCGTTCCAATCCAGTTCCAACAATGCATTTCTCGGACCGAGAAAGCGGAACTGCTTGGCGCTGCATATTAGAACTCATTAAAGCCCGATTCGCATCATTGTGCTCAATAAAAGGAATGAGAGAACCCCCAATAGAAAAATATTGGAAAGGAAAAATACTTCTAACATGAATCTGTTCCCATGCAATAGTCAAGAATTCTTGACGGTATCTAGCCGGAACAACCTGTTCTTCCTGAATACCTTGATTCAAGGACAAAGAATTTCCTGCTGCTATCATATAATATTCATCTCTATTTGGTGATAGATAAACCACCTGTCTCTCTTTTTTTTCTTTTGCTTTCTCAGCAGATATTTCATAAAACGGACTCTCTATGGATCCCCACAAGTGATCAATTCTCGCATGAATTGTTAAGGATCCAGTAAGTCCAACATTGATTCCTTCAGACGTGTCAATTGGACAAATACGCCCATAGTGACTCGGATGAATATCTCGGCTCCGAAAACTTGCGGTTCTCCCCGTCAACCCTCCAGGACCTAAACAACTCACTTTTCGCCCATGAACAGTTTGTGTCAATGGATTCGTTTGATCAAAAACTTGAGATAACGGGTATGTGCCAAAAAAGGTCTCATAAGTAGTTATTAATAAAATTGAAGTTGAAGTTGGAGTTACCAAAGTTTGGGGAGTCGGTTTCGATTGACGTATGAATACTCTACGAATAGTTTTTTGAACTGCATGTTGTAAACGACCAAGAGCCAATCCGAATTGATCTTGTAACAGATCCGCAACCGAACGAATACGTTTATTTTTCAAGTGATTCATATCGTCATCGTCAAGTATACCCGTTCCAAATTTCATTCCAATCAAATGATCCGTAGCGGCCAATACATCTCGTGGTAACAAGAATGTATTGTTCTGAGGAATATCAAGATTAAGTCTCCGATTCATATTTCGTCGACCAATCCTTCCTAATTCACATTTTTGTTGAAAAAATTTCTTTTGTAATTCCTCGCATAAGGACTCCGAAAATACCAGGTCCCCACCTACACAAGCAAATTGTTGATAAAACTCCAAAATAGCTTTTTCTTTTGACTCAATCCTCTTCTTCTCTTTAGCATTCGGGAAAGACAAGAAAATTTCAGGGTAGGAAACATTATCCAGAATTTCTCTTAGATTCGAACCCATAGCTGATGATAGAACTAGAATAGATATCTTTTGTTTTCTACTCACGCGAGCCCATATCCTTTCTTTTTTATCAATTGCTAATTCCGATCTCCCCCCCCAATCTGATATTATAGTGCCAGTGTAGATAGAAATTCCCTTATGATCTAATTCCGAGCGGTAGTAAATACCAGGACTTAGCAATATTTGATTGATCACAATTCGGTATATTCCATTTATAATAAAGGTTCCTAAGGAATTCATTATAGGAATGTTTCCGATAGAAATGGTTTGCTTTTGCACATCGAAACCAAAAATTAATCTCGCAGATACATATAATTCGGAAGAATAGGTGAGTGATTCATACACAGCATCTCTTTCTTTTATCGAGGGTTCTAGCAGTTGATATCCTTTCGCAAATAATTGAAATGCAATTTCGTGATCTGGATCTTTAATTGTTGGAAACTTGTCAAGTTCTTCTGCCAAGGCTTGATTAATGAACCTACAAAATCCCTCGAATTGGATCTGACTAAATCCGGGTATTGTGGACATTCCCTCGTTTCCATTCCGGAGCATCTTAATCTTAAGTTTCCTGTTTATCAAAGAAAAATTCCATTATCAGCTCACTCTTCATCAATCCCTATGGATCGATCTAGCAATCATGGAATCTATATTCTGTTTACTGAATCACATGAAATTCTAGGGAACTCCACATACGTATTTCATATATGTATTTCATACATATGAATAGAGACCATTTGGACGAAAGTTCGAGTTTGCCAGGGGTACAAATGAAATGAAAATGAATTGATAAAACATTCCTACAAAAAAAATTCTGCCACTTATACTTTATGTTATGATATTCTAATCAGATTGGATGGCAAAGATTTCTCATTTTATCTCCTTTCTATGAATGTAATAAAGCCGTAATATAATATACTAGAAAGTTTGACTTTACTTCGATTTAGAATAGCGTGCTTACTTTAATTTCTCAAAATAATTTGAGGGTTCTTTTTTATTTCGGATCGGAGTAGTATAATTGCTAGAAAATTCAGTATTTCATTGTGGAATTCTAAAATAAAGTAAGTCCCTTTTTTAAGTACATGCCAATCTAGTTATCCACCTCTCCCCATATCCATGCTTTTCTTTTATCGTAATTTCACTTGGGTACGCCAAGATAGTCAGGTTATACTCTATATCAGAGCAAATTTCCTTTTTTTATTCAAGATATTTAATTTAATACTTTGAAAAATTAAAGCATGATTCCCCATAGAGATATGTACATAAAGGGGATCTTTGGATAATAATGCTGTTCGGACCTAAAGTTTACCTATACACGGATTAAGCATAAAGCCATAATATTTTATTATGCCATTGAAGGGGGGGGAGATAATACCGATTTAAGAGTAGTTCACTACTGCAATAAAAAAAAGAGAATTCTAGTTAACGGTTCCAATTTATTCTGAATTTTGCAGCCTGTGAATAGAAATCCACTTTTTCTTCTTTTTCATCTCAATAGAAAGAAATGGGAAGTTTTATTGTGTTAACAATGTATGTTTTAAGATAGAATCTATCGAGGAGAATAATAGAAACTGGATCAAAAAAAGCAGGAATAGATTTTTTGAAAAAGATTGGAAAAAAGTAAGTAGAATTATATTCAAAATAAAAGGGGCTTTTCGTAAGAAAACGTGGATGAATACTTGCTGTTTTCTAGATTTTTGATCGGATTTTTTGGCGGCATGGCCAAGCGGTAAGGCAGGGGACTGCAAATCCTTTATCCCCAGTTCAAATCTGGGTGCCGCCTGATCAATAAAATACTTAGGTTTTTTTTATAGTGCTGATCGAATTCGATAAATTTTTACTTCGCATAAGTTCGGGCAAGAGAGTAACTGGGCCTGCCGATACTGGGTTTAGAGAAACCATACCATAGTTCTATCCTCAAACTAGGGTTAGGGTTTGTTTTGACGGTAGTGGCCAAAATGGTTATCAATAGGGGTGAGGTAGTGTTTCCTTATTCTTTTATTATATGAATTTGAATTGGTTCTTAATTGAGATTCGATTTGATAATTTTAAAATACGAGGATAAGATGTCAGAAATCTTGGTATCCAAAGAAAGGTCCCTAAGGGGCATTCTTTTTTTTTTTCAATCTAAGATTCAAGAAGGGACTCCACGAAAGAATATCAAGACTTACTAATTATTATACATTTTTTTATCGTACATCTTATGTTACCTACATACACTAAAGTAAGGACTACTTAATTCTAACGAGAATCAGATTAAATAGGTCGATCAAAAATCAATTTAGGAGTTGTATTATGGATAAAATCTCTTCATTCTTTCATAGAATGATACAAAGCAAGGCTGCAGGGTTTAGGTCAAAAATAAACATTAGGTAAGGTAGGTATCCAATAAATATTTATCTATCGATAATTTTATGGTATATTCGGGCGTCCTTTGCTTAAAAAAAAAAAAAAGAGTAACAAAAGGAATAAAAAATCTTCCTATTCCCGCTTCTTCTATTCAGGACATCATTCCCGTACTCTTTCTTTTTTAAGGAAAAAAGGGCTATAGTATCTCGTATTTTTAATGCTCTCTAATTCTACCAGAATTCCTATAAGAATTTGTTAGGAGTAAATTCCTTGAACTGATTGATCCATGGCCTTAGGGCGGAATCCCTTTTTGACTCTGTACCCTTGATTCCACTATGATTATTGATCAATAGTAGAATAATCCCTTCATAGAAATAGGAGACATAATTTAGATGGATATAGTAAGTCTCGCTTGGGCTGCTTTAATGGTAGTCTTTACATTTTCTCTTTCACTAGTAGTATGGGGAAGGAGTGGACTCTAGGGATACTACTAATTGATTAAGTAATCAAATTGTTGTATCAATTCTTTTCTTTAATGGATCATTTTGCATTAATCATTTTGTCAAACGTTATTCTTTAATCTTTTTCTTTAGTTTTGTTTCACTCCTGTAAGAAACTCTTGTATTGTAAGTTGTAATGTAAGAAAGAGCCATTATACCAATTCAGAATTTCTACTAGAAATGACGAATGGTTAAAAAAAGTTCTATACATAAGAAAATTAGACTTTCTTCCACGGAACTATTCACGGCATATCACACATTTTCCATTTCCTTTTACTTTTTACTATAGTCTATTCTTCATATTATTTTTCTTTCCTTCCATGGATTCTTTGGTCAAGAATTGTCTTAGATTTTTTTATTTTGACCTGATTGAAATTAAGTGGATGCAATGAAAAAAGAAATTGAATTAGACTACTTAACTATTTCAATCTACTAATCTATTCTATGTAGATTCAAAGATAATATAATAGAAAGAATCTAAAGTGTCGTAGAAAAAACTATATGTAGTTCTTTCTACCACACTTTAAGATTCCAACCAGATCCTTTCATTTAAGACTTGGATTTTTTTTATTTAATCCCTTTTTAATTTCTTCAATGATTAATTGGAATTCCAATTAATTATTTTGGCTGACTGTTTTTACATAAATAATAAGTAAAAAAGAAGTAGGAACTAGAATGAACAGTGCAGTAGCAATAAATGCGAGAATATTGACTTCCATAACCTCTTTATTTTTTATTTTCACAATAACTCGGGATGTAATCCCATGGAGAGGAAAAAGGGGTATCTTGTAAATTCAAGGGTAGGGCTTGCATTCTGATAATACTGAATCAATTCAATATTATGAATATCGGATCTATCAAATCAATTCATGGATGAGAGTTATATTTCACGGATGAGAGTTATATAGTATAACATAGGAAGATCCTCTATCCACACTAAGACCAAAATGGGTTTTTTGATTGGATTAGGAATTCCCTCTTTTTTAATCCTTTTCTACTTTTTCTTTTCTATATCTCTAACCCACGAGCTTTCTTAATCTTATACTTTCTTAATCTTATACAATTTCCCTTCCTTTTTCTTATAGTTATACATACAATTATGTATGTATTATATGACCAACTTTCACTTTCTATGGGTCACATAGACATCCAAATAAGCAGTAGAAGTGAGATGGGGAAAAGAGGTCTGAAATAAAAAGGGAATACGATTTATGTATGGATTCCGGTAAAATACCGGTACTCTATTCCATAAGAGTGGAATAGGAAATTAAGATGAGGATGGTATCATCATAAAGAAAGATAGAGTAATATAATATCCTAAATTCTACTAATCCACATATCGTATGTGTGTCTTTCTTTATCGATTGGGAGTAGTGAAAAAAAAATTCCTATATGCCCTCCCTCCCTCTTTAATGAGAGATGCAAAATAAAAAAGTGAAGTAAGGGTGCCCTGTGGGTATTTGATCTTGCTCCCTGCCCCTTTTTTTCATGGAAAAAGGAAATATCAATTTCTCCATTCATTGAACCCTAGTTCGGGACTGACGGGGCTCGAACCCGCAGCTTCCGCCTTGACAGGGCGGTGCTCTGACCAATTGAACTACAATCCCCGCGGGGTGTATGGCATACCCATTCTTAAATAGAACCATAAGAAGATTCGATTCGTCTTTCGTACTCTAAGAAATAGACGAATCATATACTACATACCCACATATTATATTATACGTGGGTATAGTGAGAGTGACATAACTAGTATGTCGTGATTTTTTATCACTAAAAATGGATAATAATCCAGCCTTCAATAAGAAAAACTCTTTTGTTTGTAAGAAAGGAATGAGAGAGATATGGATTAGAAAAAAAAATTTCCCTTTTTTCTTTATCTTTTATTTCTATAGATCAGACATTTTATTTTATGGAAGAAAAACAAAAGGATTTAGTTCATACTCACGAAGCCCTAGATTTTTGGTTTGGGCCGAGCTGGATTTGAACCAGCGTAGACATTGTCAACGAATTTACAGTCCGTCCCCATTAACCACTCGGGCATCGACCCAGGAAGAATTTATTCTAGGGTTTTTGCTAATCTATGATTAACCTCCTTTCATAATACTCCCTACCCCCAGGGGAAGTCGAATCCCCGCTGCCTCCTTGAAAGAGAGATGTCCTGAACCACTAGACGATAGGGGCATCACTAGACGATAGGGCCATATACAACCGCTCGTGATTATACTATAATCATAGTATGAGCAGTTTTTTGGAATTGTCAATATACTCGAAAAGTATAAATAGATCCAAAGCAAAGAGTTTTTCCAACTTTTCTGTTATGTTTTCATCTAGGATTTTTTTTAGTTGATCGTTATAGATTAATTCTCCGTGCTTCATTTAGTGTTCATACCAAAAATGCATCCATCCCGCACTAAGTCATAAAATTCTCTAAAAATATAGAGAAAGTTTCAAAAACAAAGAAAAAAAGTGAATCAATTTAGTAGAAAAGTACTCTATCAGATTCGAACCAACGACTTACGTCTTAGCACGAGATTACTCTACCACTAATTTAAAAAGCCCTTTATCGGATTTGAACCGATGACTTATGCCTTACCATGGCATTACTCTACCACTGAGTTAAAAGGGCTTTTTATTTAATTCAAAAATTAGCCACTTGGATTTCCCATTATGGGTCTACTGCATAATGTACATATTATATATATAATATATAGAGATAGAGAGAGAGACATTATGTAGAGATTGTATATGTATATATCGATATCTTGAGAGCTCAAAATAAAATTAATAAAAAAAAACATACCCTACATAACATATCCAACTCTTCTTGGTTCAGGGTTTTCCGTTTCCGAAGACTAGTAAAATAGGCGGATTCTGGAACCCCAAGGATTCAACGGTATATGGATATGGAAAATATAAGATTTCCGATCCTAGCGGGAAAAGGCGGGGAACAGATACCCAATAGGATATAGGATCCTTGGGAGGAACTTTTGGTAATGGCCTTGATCCTCTATGCTATTTTTTATGTGTTCTTAGTTCTATTGAACTTTTTGCATTCTTTTAAACAAGAATCTAATAAACTAGAATTGAGTCAGTGGAAAAAAGGAGAGAGAGGAAAGTGTTAAATGGAGAGAGTCGACTAATCAGAGACTTTTAGGATCTTCTTTACATCAGGTAAATCTGTCGGCCCTGTCCGTTTTTTTCTTTAAGTTACGACTCTTTGCTGCTTACTTCTATCAAGCCATAGGGAAAGTCTATGATGAATTTGGAAAACTCATCTCACTCTTACTCTATGGCTCGGACTTAATGGGGGAAGAAAACATCTTCCATAATTTCTTTTTTGTTCAATTCTGGACAAAAAAGAAAAGGAAAAAAGGAATTTATAGGGACAGTGTTACCCCCTATATCCCCTAGTTTATATTGTAGGAATAATAAAACAATTTAGCAGTCTGACACACTTACGTCCTTGCAAAGTAAATAATTATTATTGTAGTCGTAACCGTAGAATAGGATCCTAATCAAAATAAATACATTTGGTTCAGGCGCTATTAGCATGGTAAGAAAAGATTTTTTTTACAGACCAGAGGGGCTATCTAAATCCTAAAGTAAAGGCGAGCGATCGAAGTAGAAGTACCAACGGCTCAGTGTCATGAACCTTCTCCATCTGATTCAATAAGGGGGAATTAGCCTTCTTGTCAAATGGCTATCCTTGACAAAGGGTACCATTTATACCATAATCTACAATGTAGCGGGTATAGTTTAGTGGTAAAAGTGTGATTCGTTCTATTAATAACTGAATTTGAAATGATATACTTAAGGCATCCTTAAGTTTTTTATTTTTATATTCCGATGAAAACTTTAGTTCTTATAAAGGATTAAATCCTTTTCCTCTCAATAGCATATTGAGGAAGAATATACATTCTGGCGATTTGTATCCAAAGACTAATTTAAATTGCATCCAAAATAAAAATAGGATTATGAGTACAGAGTCGCGAAGCATAATTTTGCATTGGATTAAGTATTCCAATTTTGAAAATATGAGTAAAGGATCTATGGATGAAGATACAAAAAAGTTGATTTCCAATCGTAACTAAATCTTCTTAAAATAAGGAATAAGGAAGCCAAATAGCTAAAAAACGATAGTTTTGGTTTACTAGAACCATCCGCATATTGTTTCAGCTCGGTGGAAACCCAATTCTTTTCCTCAGGATCTCTTGAATGAAATTAGGGAACGAAGTAAGTAGATTAGATGAATTTAGATAGAATTTCTATCTCCTACTCTATAAGGATCATCTAGAAAGCGGAGAGCTTTGGTTCCATTCAAATAGAAAAGCTGACATAGATGTTAAGTGGTGAGAATATCCATAAAGGAGCCGAATGAAATCAAAATTTCATGTTCGGTTTTGAATTAGAGACGTTAAAAATAATCAACCAACGTCGACTATAACCCCTAGCCTTCCAAGCTAACGATGCGGGTTCGATTCCCGCTACCCGCTCCATTCTGTATAAAAGGAGTATTCTATTTGTCTAGACATGTTAGAGGCTTGTATTCAAGCCTTTTTTGTCCACCAGTTTCTGGTACTCCAGAGCGGAGTAGAGCAGTTTGGTAGCTCACGAGGCTCATAACCTTGAGGTCACGGGTTCGATTCCCGTCTCCGCACTTAGCAGTCTGTATAAAAGGACTATTCTATTTCTCTAGATATGTATGGTAGAGGGGCGTATCCAACCCTTTTTTATTCATTAGTTCCCGGCCCTAGAGGGCAAAATTGAGCAGTTTGCGAAGTCACTTGCCTTCAAAAAAAGAAGGCGCAAGGCCTCTCCCTACCCTGCAGAAAATAAAAATGAAACGAAAGGGACAGTCTACCTCTCCCTTCCCTTTAAAAAAAGTTTGCCCGTTGTTTGTCTCAGTTAATACCCAATTTTTGGAGCTCTGTTGGCGAGTTCTATTTCTGCCTCTGGAGCGCCCTCTTTTTTTGAGTGGGATGCAAAGGAAGGGTAAGATAGTAAGGGATACGGCACTAGACTAACACCTAATTAATACTTAATTTAATATAAGTAGTTAAACAGTTAACTAGACTAAACTTTTTATCATAGTACTTTGATAAATTAAGCGGGCGAGCGGCGGGAATCGAACCCGTATCTTCTCCTTGGCAAGGAGATATTTTACCATTGAACTACGCTCGCTACGGTATATATTTTATAGCGTATATCCGCCTGGGTCGACCTTCTATGTCTGGGTCGACCGTTTCATTTCATTTTCTATTATATTAGAGTTTTCCTTTTTTTATTATCTGTCAATGAATATTCTAATGGGAATGGAATTTCATAATACTGAAAGAGAAGAGCTAGCAATTCGGAACGCAAATTGCGTTTTAATACGTCTCACTATTCTAATTTTTTAGAAGAAATGGCCTTTATTATTTCTTTTTTATGGGGTTAATAAATATTAACCAAATTTCATTTAAGAAATGAGAGAATTCAGAATAGCTACGAGAAAGACTAGTCCAATCCATAATGATGTACCGGAAAATACAACATTTTTATTATTTGACCAACCATCAGGAGAAGCAAATACAAGGGGTACACTAATTACTAAGACTGAGGAAGTCGCAATTAATGCAAAAACAGCTAATTGGAAAGCAATAGTCATATTTCTAATCCTCCAAGCTACCATCAAATAAAGTTGACTACATATTTGATCCCTCACTTAAACCAAAATTGTAAAAAAATACAAGAAGTAGGAGGGGTTTAATCATGAATCCATTGATTCTTCTCTTTAATTCAAATTTATTACTTAAACCGCTTTTTTATTTGGATATGGGGGTGAGAAGAGATTATTTACTCTTTATTTCACAAGCGGGTATAGCGGATCCTGTATCCGTGTATACAGTATACAGAGATATATC
>NW_028261029.1:27500-53018 GCF_056163025.1 Triticum urartu | reverse complement strand
ATTTTTCGTTGGGGATTCCCTGGAATAAAACGTCGCGTCTTCCTTCGATTCCTTATGCGGGATATCCAATCAATTAGAATTCAGGTTAAAGAGGGTCTTTATCCTCGTCGTATTCTTTATATGGAAATCCGGGGCCAGGGGATCATTCCCTTGACTCGTACTGATGATAAATTTTTTACTCCACGAGAAATTGAACAAAAAGCTGCCGAATTGGCCTATTTCTTGCGCGTACCAATTGAAGTATTTTGAGGTATCTTTTTTGAACTGAGTTGAATGAAGAAAAGAAGAATTGGAAGAAGAAAAGTTTTCTCAACACAGGGAGGAAGTCCCTTCTAAATTGGATTTGTTATTGTAAGGGGATTTTTAAGTATTTATCTAAAGGAAGGAACAAACGAGGATAAGAGAAATTTGCTTTTAATTTTTTTTTATCCAAGTTAGATATATCGCATACTATTCTTCCTTTTTCATCCGAAAGGGCTTTTTTTTTATTCTATTTCACTATTTCATTCCATCTAGATCTAAGAAAGAACCCAATGCACTGAAATTCCACTAATAACTAATATACAAAAAAGAAGAATAGATACAGGGTATCAAACCTATAGAGTTTTTGCTTCAAAGAAATAGAAATATCATGAAATAGAAATATCATCATATAGAGTCAGGGAATGGAATAGAGTCAGCGAATGAAGCATATTCATTAACAACTCCATTTACAGATCAAAAATGAAAAAAAAGAAAGCATTGCCTTCTTTACTATATCTTGTATTTATCGTACTTTTGCCTTGGGGGGTCTCTTCCTCATTTAACAAATGTCTGGAACTTTGGATTAAGAATTGGTGGAATACCAGGCAATCCGAAACTCTCTTAACTGATATTCAAGAGAAAAGGATTCTAGAAAGATTCATAGAATTAGAAGAACTTTCTCTCTTGGACGAGATGATAAAAGGGAAACTAAAGACACATGTACAAAAACCTCCTACAGGAATACACAAGGAAATAATACAATGGGTCAAAATAAATAATGAGGATCATCTCCATACCATTTTGCATTTCTCGACAAATATAATCTGTTTGGCTATTCTAAGTGGTTCTTTTTTTCTGGGTAAAGAGGAACTTGTCATTTTGAATTCTTGGGTTCAGGAATTCTTCTATAATTTAAATGACTCAATAAAAGCTTTTTTTATTCTTTTAGTTACTGATTTTTTTGTTGGATTTCACTCCACCCGTGGTTGGGAACTAGTAATTCGTTGGGTCTACAACGATTTTGGATGGGCTCCTAACGAGCTTATTTTCACTATTTTTGTTTGTAGTTTTCCAGTAATTCTAGATACATGTTTGAAATTTTGGGTCTTTTTTTGTTTAAATCGTCTATCTCCTTCGCTTGTAGTCATTTATCATTCAATTAGTGAAGCATAAATTCATTTGATCTCCCGATATTAATATTAATCAAATTAGCAAGCATCTTTTTTTAGAAAGAAAGCCCTTTTCCATTTTAGCAAAATTCTTTCTATTTATACCTACTTTAAGGTATTCATCATTGCAGTACAACTGTTGCAGTAGAATGACAACAGATTCGTGTATAGGGAACTAGATTAGCTTAGCTACCTATCTAATTTATTGTAGAAATTCTGGGATCTGCGATTGGACATGGAAAATAGAAATACTTTTTCTTGGGTAAAGGAACAGATAACTCGATCGATTTCTGTATCGATCATGATATACGTAATAACTCGGACATCTATTTCAAATGCATATCCCATTTTTGCGCAGCAGGGTTATGAAAACCCACGAGAAGCAACTGGACGAATTGTATGTGCCAATTGCCATTTAGCTAGCAAGCCCGTCGATATTGAAGTTCCCCAAGCTGTGCTTCCCGATACTGTATTTGAAGCAGTTCTTCGAATTCCTTATGATATGCAATTGAAACAAGTTCTTGCTAATGGAAAAAAGGGAGGGTTGAATGTAGGTGCTGTTCTTATTTTGCCCGAGGGATTCGAATTAGCGCCGCCCGATCGTATTTCCCCTGAGTTAAAAGAAAAGATAGGAAATCTTGCTTTTCAGAGTTATCGTCCCGATAAAAAAAACATTCTTGTGATAGGCCCTGTTCCCGGTAAGAAATATAGTGAAATTGTCTTTCCCATTCTTTCCCCTGATCCTGCTACGAAGAAAGATGCTCATTTCTTAAAATATCCCATATATGTAGGGGGAAACCGAGGAAGAGGACAGATCTATCCTGATGGTAGCAAGAGTAACAATACAGTCTATAATGCTACGTCAACAGGTATAGTAAGAAAAATACTACGTAAAGAAAAGGGGGGGTATGAAATATCCATAGTTGATGCATCAGATGGACGCCAAGTGATTGATATTATACCTCCCGGACCAGAACTTCTTGTTTCAGAGGGGGAATCCATCAAGCTTGATCAACCATTAACAAGCAATCCTAATGTGGGAGGTTTTGGTCAGGGGGACGCAGAAATCGTGCTTCAGGATCCATTACGTGTCCAAGGCCTTTTGTTCTTCTTCGCATCCGTTATTTTGGCACAAGTTTTTTTGGTTCTCAAAAAGAAACAGTTTGAAAAGGTTCAATTGTACGAAATGAATTTCTAGGTCCCGGGATTTCTTACCATCAAGTTGGTAAAAAGCCTCGATTTATTGGCAATTGCTAGAATTATCTATGATCTATTTTGGAAATCCTTTTTTTGTTTAGACTGCTTTTTGTTTATGAGATGTCTGGAATTCCTTATTTATATCCCATGCAAAAGAAGAGAATCCAAGGCAAAGGCGAGAACAATCAAATTAAAATTTCTTCTTTTTCGGAGGGATTGCAGGTCTTCTTAATCGTCTATTCGGCACAAGAAAAAGCCTTTTTCTTGTGCCGATTCTTCTTGTATCAAAATAAGAATCCTTTTTCTTCCTAATTCGTCAAAGATTACTATTTCTTCTTTATTCGGGTCTGTCTCTTGGACCTCTTTTTCTTTTGCTTAGGTTTAGCCGAGGTAGTGGACAAACAGAGGGGAAGAAAATATGGCGGGGGAAAAATTTCTTGTGATTGTGAGCAAATTGCTTGGCTTGTTTAATTAAGTTCAACTTCAAATTTACAGAAATTTTGCAAAAAAAAAGTAAACTCTTCCATTGAAGGTTTTTTTATTTTTAGGCTAGTTGAATAGTTTTGATTAAGGTTTTATTAGTTTATTACTCGAAACTAAATCAAGGATTTTCAGGATACTTCCTTCGTGGAATAAGATATTGGATCCTCGAGTGATCTCTTTTTCTTGTTGCTTCATAAGAGTGAATCGAATAGATTCAATTCGCGTTATAAGAGTAAAATAAAAATTCCGCGGGTCCTTTCCGCTCTAATCAGATAAAGGGGGGTAAGGACCCGCTAAGCTCCTACTTTTTCATGTTTACAATCTGGTCCCTCCGATTACTATAGAGATGAACCCAATCCAGAATATGAACCATAAAAGAAAACACCTACTAAACCAATCACAGCAATACCAGCTACAGTACCTATCAGCCAAAGAGGAATTCTTCCAGTAGTATCGGCCATTTCCCCTACTTTCCTCCACATTTTATCAATTGGTCATGCTAGAGACAAAAACAGTCATGGGTAGTTATAAGGATGGTATCCTTCCAAATGGGATAAGAGAATTCTTATTAGTCTCTTTCTTTCTCTCAATTGAAGAAGTAATTGGAAAATAAAACAGCAAGTACAAAAATGAGTAATAAACCCCAGTATAGACTGGTACGATTCAATTCAACATTTTGTTCATTCGGGTTTGATTGTGTCATAGTTCTATAGTTGGAATTTGTTTTATCGTTGGATGAACTGCATTGCTGATATTGATCCCAAGAAAAAAACAGTAGGTACAGCTAGTCCGTGAATAGCCAGCCATCGCACTGTAAAAATAGGATAGGTTCGATCTATGGTCATTGAGGGCCTCCTAAAAGGATCTACTAAATTCATCGAGTTGTTCTAAAGAATCAAAACGGTCGGTTATTAACGGAATTCCTTGTCGGCTTTCCGTGAAATACTCGTTTGGCCTAGGACTTCCAAACACGTCATAAGCTAAACCCGTACTGACAAATAACCAACCCGCAATGAATAGGGAAGGTATAGTAATGCTATGAATAACCCAGTATCGAATACTGGTAATAATATCAGCAAAAGAACGTTCTCCCGTGCTTCCAGACATGCTGAACTCCCAAAATTTTTGTACATTCAAAAAAGGAATTGATTCCGTAAAAGATGGGATCGACCAGTAAATAGAAAATTACTGATATTTCATCCTTGTGAGATTGTCAATTTTGTACCAAAGGTGTATTTTGAGTATACCGAATTAGTATAGCTATCCTTCCTATGGCACAGCAATCTGGTTTTGCCTGGTTCCGAAACATAATTACTTTTTTATTTTTTTTTTGTCTATAGGTAAGCTATATGTTATTCAAGGCATCAATAGAAAACCCCATTTTTGTAGGTTCTACTTACTTTTCATTGGCTTCGGAATAATAGAGTAATTCGGAATAGCAGCCAAAATCTTGGGAAAATCTAAGTTAATGATCAATAGGTTTGGATAAATAATTTAGGAAGGATATTCTCATACTGACACAATACAAGGACAAGTATATGTGAAATCTATCCTTTCATAATTCGTAATTCATCCTTGTATTGTTTGTTGGATTAGGTCTAACTTTCTTGACCAAACTGCGAGCGCGGAACTTTACGAGATGAAATAGGGAAAGACAGAAGATAGAATAGAACTTAAAAGGATAATTGAAGTGACTCGTCTTCGAATCTACTTTGGTTGGAGTTCGAAAAAGGAATAAAAATAAAGTAAATTCAAGGAAGAGCTTTCTTTTTTTTTTTTTTTTAACAGCCCCTTGGCAGGTCGTGGAATGCTTTTGTTCTCCTCTTATTCCATATGGAATACAATCAGTTAAAATAAGAAGGAATAGGGGAATATTCGATCGTTCACTCCAAAAAGAGGGTCCTATTGAAAAAGAAATTATCCAAAATAGAAAGAAGTTTTTTTTTTCAAATTCAATTGTTTATTTATCTCTTATTCAAAAATTTCCCTGAAAATTGAATTTCTTTTTTTCATTCAATGGGGTTAGATGATCTAGTTCTTAATATTATTACTTTACTCAATTGACAAATTCCACAACAAATCTCTTGATTCGGAATTAGGGACTCATGTATCATCTGATGAATCCACTTTCTTTTACACTTCTGTATCTTACTCTATCTTGTTTTTTAGTATTATCTAAAATAACTGATGAATTATGAATTTTCCATAACTTAGGTAAATGCTTTACCAACATATGTAGTGTAGTAAAAAAAAATAAATGGAATTTAACTCTTTCATGCTTACTTTAACTAGTTATTTTGGTTTTCTACTGGCTGCTTTAACTATAACCCCAGCTCTATTTATTGGCTTGAACAAGATACGCCTTATTTGAATTGACTGAATAATTATAATTCAGAAAAGAAAAATCTTTCTTTGGGATTCCTGGCATTCTACGACTCTTTTCCAGACTAATTAGGAATTCTTTTCTTGGTCATTGAGATTCGTGGATAATTTAGAGTACTATTTAGGGATAGATCGTACCTCTTTTTTTATCCCCTCGAACAAATCGAAATGATTGAAGTTTTTCTATTTGGAATCGTCTTAGGCCTAATTCCTATTACTTTAGCGGGATTATTCGTGACTGCGTATTTGCAATACAGGCGTGGGGATCAGTTGGATCTTTGATTGAGTCATTTTTTTTTTTTGATTGACCTCCTCCAGACCAGAGAGGAGGTCAAATTGAAATTGGAGTTACAATTCAATTTTGTTAAGTTATTTTACTCTGCTTCGACATAAAATAGATGGAATCACGCTCTGTAGGATTTGAACCTACGACATCGGGTTTTGGAGACCCGCGTTCTACCGAACTGAACTAAGAGCGCTTTCATTCATTCAAAAAGAAAATCTTTTTCTATTCCTAATGTATCTCACGTACGTATAGTCTCCACAAATTCAAGTTATACCCACTTTACTTTAATTGATCTCGTCGCTACTGCCTATAAAGAAGAAAGAAGTAATAGGTAGGGATGACAGGATTTGAACCTGTGACATTTTGTACCCAAAACAAACGCGCTACCAAGCTGCGCTACATCCCTTTTCCAAATTAAATTGTTGTACAATGCCATTGTACACAATTCCTGTCTTCTTTTCCACATCATAATTTTCTTCTTCTTTCTTTCTCTATCTATATATAGAACCCTCGTGTCATTTCTTCTTTTTGGTCTCATATAATTAAGGAATTATATACATATAAAATCCAATATAATTTCGCCTATAAAAGAAGGATTACTTTTCCTTGGTAATATATAGGAAGAAGGGGTCATCTTTTTCTTTTTTAGGGATAGGAAAATTTCGTCGATATGGTTCATTTTATATATAGCATAACAATCTTGGGCAAGAGTTTATGATCATATATGTATTCCAACAAGGAAGGAGGATTTTCAATGCGGGATATAAAAACATATCTCTCTGTAGCACCCGTGCTAAGTACTCTATGGTTTGGTGCTTTAGCAGGTTTATTGATAGAAATTAATCGTTTATTCCCAGATGCTTTGTCATTCCCTTTTTTTTAATTCTAGTTATTGCTATGGGAGGGATAGATTTCTTCGTGATATGACAAAATTTGATCCTTTTCAATCTTTTTTTAGTATCGGAAGGAAAAAGAAAGAAAAGATGGATTGGGTTGAACCTCAGAGTCATTAAAAATTTGGTAAACCCCATTTTTGAAAATAGAAATTCAATTTAAAGGGGTACCCAAGCTAAATAAGGCCTCAGAAATCAGAGCATAGAAAAGGCGGGGCTGGCTAATTAAATGAAAGGATTTCGAACCAAAATCTTTGCTAATTCGACAAGGATTGTATTCTTTAATTATTTCTCTATTTTTTATTACTTAATTAAAGAATAAAAAAAAATTATTCTAATGAATTTTATTCTTCTTCTTCGGATTCAAAATAGAAGAATAAAAGAATAAGTAGAAGAATTAAGTTAAGTCAATCCAAAAAGAAAAGGAGGTTCATGGCCAAGGGAAAAGATGTTAGAATCAGAGTTATTTTGGAATGCATCAGTTGTGTTCGAAAAGGTGCCAATGAGGAATCGACGGGGATTTCTAGATATAGTACTCAAAAGAATCGCCACAATACACCCGGACAATTAGAATTCAAAAAATTTTGTCGTTATTGTCGCAAGCATACGACTCATCACGAAATAAAGAAATAGGAACATCGTGTGTTTGATCTTTCCAAACAACAGAAAGAGTAAGAACTTCATATTTAATATATAAAGAAAACATAGTATAGAATACAAAATACAAATCAACTCATCTGATTTCCGGTAGATATTATTTCATATGTATAGAGGGTATTCATATACTATAATATGAATCAAATAAGATATGGATCAAAGAAAAACTACTTCTTCTGGATCCTAAATTAATAAAATAAAGAAGTGAATTTTCAAATTTTCAAATTTTAAATAAGGAATAAATCATGTATACATCTAAACAACCTTTTCTTAAATCTAAGCAACCCTTTAGTAAATCCAAGCAAACTTTTAATAAATCCAAGCAACCCTTTCGTAAATCCAAGCAAACTTTTCGTAAATTCAAGCAACCTTTTCGTAAATCTAAACAACCTTTTCGTAGGCGTCCCCGGATTGGCCCGGGAGATCGAATTGATTATAGAAACATGAGTTTAATTAATAGATTTATTAGTGAACAAGGAAAAATATTATCGAGACGAATAAATAGATTAACCTTGAAACAACAACGATTAATTACTCTTGCTATAAAACAGGCTCGTATTTTATCTTTCTTACCGTTTCGTAACTATGAGAACGAAAAGCAATTTCAAGCCCAGTCAATTTCAATAATTACAGGTTCTAGACCCAGAAAAAATAGACATATTCCTCAATTAACGCAAAAGTACAATTCCAATCGAAACTTAAGAAACAACAACCAAAATTTAAGAAACAACAACCGGAACTTAAGTTCCGATTGTTGATGTTTTATTCGAATTCGAAAGGGCCAGACCTATATATATTATAAAGAAAGTAATCCAGCTCGTTGATTCCTACCACTTAATCTTAATTTATTGTATCTTCCCGGAGTTCCCTCTCCGGGAATTCATCTTTTATTATTCCAGTATATTACTTTATTTATACCTTTAATTGATGATCTTTATTTTATTGGAAATCGTGTAAAGATTATTTGGATTTGATACAGCTACTTGTGCAAGCATTTTACGATTAAGAATCAATTTCTTCTTGTACAGGTTGTGTATTAATTTACTATAACTATCGAATACTTTATATACCCGCGTTGCTGCGTTTATCCGAGTGATCCACAAACGACGAAAATCCCTCTTTTGCCTACCTCTATCTCGATGAGAGGAAACAAAAGCTCTTTTTACCTGTTGGGTAATCATTCGATTAAGTCTTAAATGAGCCCCTCTAAAGTTTGAGGCAAATGAACGCATTTTTGTTCGTCGTCTCCGGGCTATATATCCTCGCGGAACTCTGGTCATTGAATCAAATTAACCTTAATGAATAACTAATGATTTCTCTTCTTTTAGCCACCCTTTTTCTCATTAATAACAAAACTAATTATTCCGATATATAAAATATTAATTCCAATGGCTTTTGCTATAGTAACCTTCCCAACCACGATTTTTTATTCCACTCCGTTCAGTTATTTCTATACGAAATAACAAATTCATTCTAATAATACTAAAAAAAATAGTGGGTTCCATCGTTTCTATGGTTCCCTTTTAAACGGTGAGGCCCTCTCTATACACCGGAGCCCTTTCTTTCATCAAAAGGTATTGCGAACTTGTATAGTCCACATTCTTTGGCTCTACCTATCCATTATAGAGTAAATAGCTCTTTTCACAATAAGAGTTATCCATACAGTGACGGTATTTAATTATGAAAGTTGGCTAAGTAGCTGACCCTGTTAGTCCGTTCTTTTAAGATAAAGGAGCATAAGCCTTTTTCTTTTTATTACTATTTCCTCCGCTTAATGGATAACCATTTGCTACCAATGGGAGAATTGCTTCTTATTTCCAATTTAGATAATTGGATTTGCACCAAAGGAAACCATAAATTCCATATACCATAGAAATCTAGGATAGAGAAGCTATATCCTATTCATTGGTACTAATCATGGATACTTCAATTTTTTTTATATTTGTTTGAAGTCATGATCTGAACGAGTCGCACATACACCCTAGCACATGTTCCTCGACGCTGAGGGCATCCTTTAAGCGCGGCCGTTTTTCGAGCATTTCGTATTGGCTGTCTTGCGTTTCTAATAAGTTGTTTAACCGTCGGCATGTTGTATGTATATAGAAAAAAATGGATTGGTTTAGATCCATCTTAACCTGATGATTGCTCATCATGAAGTCTTTCTATTTTCTATTAAATCGAGGAAAACACGAATTTAGCTGTGAAATAACTTTACAAGAAATCCGGACACTACCAATCCTTAAACATTTCTGGAAACCACACTGGATCAGTATCGCAGTGCTTGTCAATCATTTCATCCCCTACAATATCGACAAGTCCATAAGCTTTGGCTTCGTCTGCTGACATAAAAACATCCCTTTCCATGTCTTCGGATACAACCCAAAAAGGCTTGCCTGTTCTTACTGCATAAACCCTTGTGATCATTTCGCGAACTTTGTGTAACTCTTCTACTTCTAGTAAAAATTCTGGTGTCCTTGCCCGATAATAAGCACTAGCAGGTTGGTGAAGCATAATCCTCGCGTGAGGGAATGCTATACGCTTGGTGGGTTCTCCTCCAAGCAGAATGAAGGACGCCATGGAGGCGGCTATTCCGAGGCATATTGTATATATATCTGGTGTCACCGTTTGCATCGTATCAAAAATAGCCATTCCTGAGATTAGCCACCCGCCTGGGGAGTTTATAAACAAAAAAATATCACTAATTCCATCTTCTATACTCAGATATACCATGAGACCTGTAATATGATTCGTGATCTCGCAACGAATCTCTTGACCTAAAAAAAGTGTCCTTTCTCGATACATAACATTGTATAAGTCAACCCAAGTCGCTTCTTCATCTCCAGGAATCCGGTAAGGTACTTTTGGAACACCAATGGGCATATTAGATTAATATTATTAAATTTAAGTAAGAAAACCACACTTTAATATGGAAACGTAAGAATGGAACAGAAAGAAAGAATCCGCAGTTTATTGTCTTAATTTTTATTCTTATTCTATATGAATATTATAGATTCTATTAATACGTAGATTGAAAGGTTATACATATAAGGAATGTAAGACAGATTGAATAAAGAAAAGGGAATGGGTGATTTGAATGCTAAACAAAGAGGGGTAGCGATCTATTCTTCGTTTTTTCCAAATTGGCCAAGTTACCCATTGCATATTGGCACTTATCGAGTATAGAATAGATCTGCTTCTCTTTCTTCTTATGAACAGAATTGGCTTCTTATTTTTAATGGAATGAAATAAATATTCGCGCTTTCTGACACAGAATCCCCTAGAAGGGTTAGGTACATAGGATATGGATAGTCTTTTTCAATGCGATAAAATAAAGCGACATCGTGTCTATTTTTCTTTGCTAAAGGGGTATTTCCATGGGTTTGCCTTGGTATCGTGTTCATACTGTCGTATTGAATGATCCGGGTCGATTGCTTGCGGTGCATATAATGCACACAGCTCTAGTTTCTGGTTGGGCTGGCTCAATGGCTTTATACGAATTAGCAGTTTTTGATCCCTCTGATCCTGTTCTGGATCCAATGTGGAGACAAGGTATGTTCGTAATTCCCTTCATGACTCGTTTAGGAATAACGGATTCGTGGGGTGGTTGGAGTATTTCAGGAGGAACTGTAACAAATCCGGGTATTTGGAGTTATGAAGGTGTGGCAGGTACGCATATTGTGTTTTCTGGCTTGTGTTTCTTGGCAGCGATCTGGCATTGGGTATATTGGGACCTAGAAATATTCTCTGATGAGCGGACGGGAAAACCCTCTTTGGATTTGCCCAAGATCTTTGGAATTCATTTATTTCTTGCAGGGGTGGCTTGCTTTGGCTTTGGGGCATTTCATGTAACGGGTTTGTATGGTCCTGGGATATGGGTATCCGATCCTTATGGACTAACTGGAAAAGTACAAGCTGTAAATCCAGCGTGGGGTGCAGAAGGTTTTGATCCTTTTGTTCCGGGGGGAATAGCTTCTCATCATATTGCTGCGGGTACATTGGGTATATTAGCGGGCTTATTCCATCTTAGTGTCCGTCCGCCTCAACGTCTATATAAAGGATTACGTATGGGCAATATTGAAACTGTACTTTCCAGTAGTATCGCTGCTGTTTTTTTTGCAGCTTTCGTAGTTGCTGGAACTATGTGGTATGGGTCAGCAACGACCCCAATCGAATTATTTGGGCCTACTCGTTATCAGTGGGATCAGGGATACTTTCAGCAAGAAATATATCGAAGAGTTAGCAATGGTTTAGCCGAAAATCTTAGTTTATCAGAAGCTTGGTCTAAAATTCCCGAAAAATTAGCCTTTTATGATTATATTGGTAATAATCCGGCAAAAGGGGGATTATTCAGAGCAGGCTCAATGGACAATGGGGATGGAATAGCTGTTGGATGGTTAGGACATCCCGTCTTTAGAGATAAAGAAGGACGTGAGCTTTTTGTACGCCGTATGCCTACTTTTTTTGAAACATTTCCGGTTGTTTTGGTAGATGAGGAGGGAATTGTTAGAGCAGACGTTCCTTTTAGAAGAGCAGAATCCAAATATAGTGTTGAACAAGTAGGTGTAACGGTGGAGTTCTATGGTGGCGAACTTAATGGAGTAAGTTATTCTGATCCTGCTACTGTAAAAAAATATGCGAGGCGTTCTCAATTAGGGGAAATTTTTGAATTAGACCGGGCTACTTTGAAATCTGATGGTGTTTTTCGCAGCAGTCCAAGGGGTTGGTTCACTTTTGGTCATGCTACCTTTGCTTTGCTCTTCTTTTTCGGACACATTTGGCATGGCGCTAGAACATTGTTCCGAGATGTTTTTGCTGGTATTGATCCAGATTTGGATGCTCAAGTGGAATTTGGAACATTCCAAAAAGTGGGAGATCCAACTACAAGGAAACAGGCAGTTTGATACACATTGTTATAGTATCTTTCACCTCTCTTTTTTGATTTGACATGGGAAACATCTCCCATCCTTTCTTTGACTCTTTTTCTTTCTTTATATGGGAAATTATCCCAAATGACAAATGAATAGGTGTGGAAGTTATAATTGTAAATAAACCAGGATCGAATCTATGGAAGCATTGGTTTATACGTTCCTTTTAGTTTCGACTTTAGGGATAATTTTTTTCGCTATCTTCTTCCGAGAACCACCTAAGGTTCCACCAACTCCAACTAAAAGAATAAAATAATTTCATTTAAGTAAGAAGTCCCCCTATCTGGGAGACTTCTTACTTAAATTAGTCTCCGTGTTCTTCGAATGGATCTCTTAATTGTTGAGAGGGTTGCCCAAACGCGGTATATAAGGCATACCCAGTAAAGCTTACAAGTAAACCAGATATGGAGATGGCGACTAAAGTTGCTGTTTCCATTTTTATAGAATTTCAAGATTACAATGGATCTACGAAAAGATCGTGTATTTACAACTACAACGGAATAGTATACAAAGTCAACACCAATGATTAAATAGAATTTATGGCTACACAAACCGTTGAAGATAGTTCTAAACCTAGGCCAAAACGAACTGGTGCAGGTAGTTTACTGAAACCCTTGAATTCGGAATATGGGAAAGTCGCCCCGGGTTGGGGGACTACTCCTTTTATGGGGATCGCAATGGCTTTATTCGCTATATTCCTATCTATCATTTTAGAAATTTATAATTCTTCCGTTTTACTGGACGGAATTTTAACCAATTAGGTTTCTACTAACTAAAACTAGGAAGTCAGAGTTTTTCCATCCAAAAAAGCCTTTCTAGTTTAAGATCTACATTTCTAGATATTATGGTAGTTCGACCGCGGAATTTTTTTGTTTCGGTATCTCTGGAATATGAGTGTGTGACTTGTTAGAATTGATCCTATTGATAATACATAGAAAGGGCCTGTTATCTCTATCAAGATGATTCTAATTCGTCAGATATTATTTATTCTAGTATCTGGAACACGAAATAGATAGAGTGGATCAAAAAAAAATGGAACTATGATTCATACTCACTATTAAGACCTCGCAACCAGACTGAAAAATTCAAGTAGTTCTTAAATAAAAATAAAAAAGAAATTTTCTTCCTTCCAATTTTGTTTGCCCAAAAGACAACTTTTTTTCTCTCGATTTTGTCGAGTCATTACACTGATTCAATAAATGATTATCAAGCGGTTCTTATTCGAAGAACCCTTGCCTTTTGTTTAGCTTGAGACTAAATCATCGTGGCTCTAGTATGAATCTAAGGTTTTAATTGAACTGATTCATAGGATCTCAACAAGATAATTTCTATATTACGCATAAAAAAACAAATCCTTTATAGGGAAGAGAAAAGTCAAGAAGCCTCTAATGACCAACATAAGGGAAAGGAAGAAAGAAAGACGCGCCAACTTGAGATTTTTTGGCATTATCATCACAAAGAAGATATTCCGGATTTTTCTTATTTGATATCTTCAAGGCAAATCGACCCAATTCAGTGGCTGATGAAGTTTTGAACCTTTTTTCTAATATTCGTTGAAAATTTTTGTGTTTCTGCTTGAGCCGTACGAGATGAAATTTTCATATACGGCTCTTAGAGGGGGACTCGGGTTAGTTACCTATCTCAATAAAGTATATGATTGGTTTGAGGAACGTCTTGAGATTCAGGCAATTGCAGATGATATAACTAGTAAATATGTTCCTCCCCATGTCAACATATTTTATTGTTTAGGGGGAATTACACTTACTTGTTTTCTAGTACAAGTCGCTACCGGTTTTGCTATGACTTTTTACTACCGACCAACCGTTACAGAGGCTTTTTCCTCGGTTCAATACATAATGACCGAGGCCAACTTTGGTTGGTTAATCCGATCAGTTCATCGATGGTCAGCAAGTATGATGGTTTTAATGATGATCCTGCATGTATTTCGTGTGTATCTCACAGGGGGATTTAAAAAACCCCGCGAATTAACTTGGGTCACAGGTGTGGTTTTGGCTGTTTTGACTGCATCATTTGGTGTAACTGGTTATTCTTTGCCTTGGGATCAAATTGGCTATTGGGCAGTCAAAATTGTGACAGGTGTACCTGACGCCATTCCGGTAATAGGATCGCCTTTAGTGGAGTTATTACGCGGAAGTGCTAGTGTGGGCCAATCCACTTTGACTCGTTTTTATAGTTTACATACCTTTGTACTGCCTCTGCTTACTGCCGTATTTATGTTAATGCACTTTCCAATGATACGTAAGCAAGGTATTTCGGGTCCTTTATAGGGAAGGCATATCATAGAGAATTATAATTATCATATATCATATCGGGTAGGTTTTGGTATTTCATTGCTACAAGCATGGGTTATTGTAAAATAACACATGTCATTTGGATACTTCTCTTCAACTCCAAAGTATTTTTATACAATACAAATAGTTGAAGTTAATTTTACGAAAGAAAAAAGGCGGATTATGGGAGTGTGTGACTTGAATTATTGATTTGGCCATGCAGATAAAGAATTGGATCTGCCACATTAGAATTCACAACCAAAGGTGTCTCCGCATCCAATCAACATGTAAGTCCCCTACCTAGGAAGGATAGGCTGGTTCACTTGAGGAGAATATCTTCTATGATCATACCGCAACCATGTCATCCATGAACAGGCTCCGTAAGATCCCATAGAGTAGAAATGGAATAAGTCATGTGACATGATCCAGTTCTCTATTTATTACACTTACCTTTTTATTATAGTATGGAAATGCATTCATTTTCTTTGCATCGATTGTGATCCGCAATACTATCGGAGTAAAAGAAGGGATCTAAGGAAGAATGTAGGCTAAACTTTTTGATTTTTTATTAGTAACAAGTAAATATTTTGTTTGGAGGTAAGAAACTTGCGATATTGAGGGGATAAATACCAACTAATCAAGAGACATGAGACAATCCACAAAGCAATTGATCATGATCAAATTTGTAAGCCCACTTGGATATTGAGCATTTACCCATAAGAATAGGATTATTTTCAATGAGTAGTTGTAGGTGCAACTTCGGAAAAGAGAATCTGATAAAGCTTTTCTTGCCTAGAGTCATTGAGTCATTATAAACCTTAATTCTATTAAGGATCTTCCGCGGTCTTATTTCTTTCACTCTTGCTCGAGCCGGATGATGATAAATTCTCATGTCCGGTTCCTTTGGGGGATGGATCCTAAAGAGTTCACCTATCCCAATAACAAAGAAACCAGACTTAAATGATCCTGTATTAAGAGCTAAATTAGCTAAAGGGATGGGACATAATTATTACGGGGAACCCGCATGGCCCAACGATCTTTTATATATTTTTCCAGTAGTAATTCTAGGTACTATTGCATGTAATGTAGGTTTAGCGGTTCTCGAGCCATCAATGATTGGTGAACCGGCAGATCCGTTTGCAACTCCTCTGGAAATATTACCCGAGTGGTACTTCTTTCCCGTGTTTCAAATACTCCGTACGGTACCCAATAAGTTATTGGGCGTTCTTTTAATGGTTTCTGTGCCAACAGGCTTATTGACAGTACCTTTTCTAGAGAATGTCAATAAATTCCAAAATCCATTTCGCCGCCCAGTAGCTACGACCGTTTTTTTAATCGGTACTGTAGTAGCTCTTTGGTTAGGTATTGGAGCAACATTACCCATTGATAAATCATTAACTTTAGGTCTTTTTTAGATATTTTTTGATTCATTCAACCGTGAAGTACCATAGGTATCTAGGAAATAGTTACTTCCAAGTGAATCTTCCCTAGATACCTAAAATCCATTTTATTATGATCCATTTCGCGAAAATATAGATTGTACCAAAGATGCTAAATTGTTTTCTTTTTATTCTAACTCGAAAAAGAAGAAGAAAAAAAATTGCAATGGATTTAAAACGAGAGTTTATTCTTAAGTAAATCAATTGGGAGATGCTTCTCTAGAGTGTCCCATATATGTTTTCTATCTTCCATACGAAAACTGTCAATTCTCAGAAGATCTTCTTCAGTCTTACTCAAAAGGTCCAATAGTGTATGTATATTGGCCCTTTTTAGACAATTATACGTTCTAGAAGTCAATTCTAATTGATCAATAAAAATACAATTCAATGGAATTCCTTTTTTGTTTTTCTTTAGATTAGTTAATCTTTTTTGAAAAGTAAAAAGGGGTGGAGTAAACCTGTTTTTATTTTCTTCGAAACTAGCGCCCTCTCTCCTCCGCGTGTAGAAAAGGAAGAAATAAATCAATCAAATTACGAGAAGCCTCATAAAGTGCTTCCTTAGGGGTTAAACTTCCATTAGTCCATATTTCTAGAAAAAGTATCTCGTGTTTTTCATTTCCATTCCCACAAGAAAAAATACTATAATTCACATTTCGAACAGGCATGGATACAGCATCTATAGGATAACTTCCATCTTGATAGTTCTTTCTGAGTTCTGTCTGATATCCACGATCTCTCTTGATCTGTAAATCAATACAGAAATCAATGGGCTCTGTCAAGTTAGCTATAGGTTGTGCCGTATCAACGATTTCTACGGAAGGCGGTAAGATGATATCTTGAGCAGTTATGTATCTAGGACCTTTGACGCAAATGGATGCGTCTCTAACTCCATAGAGATTACTTCTCAATACAATTTCTTTCAAATTTAGTAAAATTTCTTGTACGGATTCTTCAATACCTGCTATTGTAGAATACTCGTGCGGCACGCTCCCAAATTTTGCACGTGTGATACATGTTCCTTCTATTTCTCCAAGTAAAGCTCTTCGCAAGGCAATACCGACGGTGTCCGCTTGACCTTTTCTAAGCGGGGACAGAATGAAACGACCATAATAAAGGCGCTTACTATCTACTCTTGATTCAACACACTTCCACTGTAGTGTTTGAGTGGATCCTGCTACCTCCTCTCGAACCATAATAGACTAGTATTATTATTTTATCATTGAATCGTTTATTTCTCTTGAAATGAAAGTTGAAAGCGGGTTAATTCTTTTACAGACGTCTTTTTTTAGGCGGTCGACATCCATTATGCGGCATAGGTGTTACATCGCGTATACAACTTAATCGCACACCACTTTTAGCAATGGCTCGTAATGCGGCATCTCTTCCACTACCAGCGCCCTTTACCATAACTTCTGCTCGTTGCAAACCTACTGTACGAATAGCATCTACTGCTGTTCTTTGACCAGCATAGGGTGATGCTTTTCTTGAGCTTTTGAATCCACAAGTACCGGCCGAGGACCAAAAAACCACCCGACCTTGTGGGTCTGTAACAGTTATAATGGTATTGTTGAAACTAGCTTGAACATGAATAACCCCTTTTGTTATTCTACGTGCACTCTTCCGTAAACTAAAACGTGCATTCCTACGTAAACCAATACGCACTTTCTTACGTGAACCAATTTTTGGTATAGCTTTTGCCATATTTTATTATCTCATAAATATGAGTTAGAAATAAAAAAAAGAAAAAAAGATACAAAGATATCCGTTTCAGGGTAAAATAAACCCTTTACTTTAATTATTTTAAATGAAATTATTTTATTTGGAATTGGAACATTTCCGCGGGTACTTTTTTTTACTTTTTAGAAAGTAAAGTTCTTTTTCGAAAGATTACCCCTGTCTTTGTTTATGCTTCGGATTAGAGCAAATGACTCTAATTCGTCCACGCCTACGAATCAGTCGACATTTTGTACAAATTTTACGAACGGAAGCTCTTATTTTCATATTTCCGTATCCTTTTTTAAACTATGAATCTAATCTTTTGGAAAAAATAAGTCTCTTCGCTTGAATTTTAGAACTTAGAATTTATTACCCTAGAAAAAAAAAGAAAAACCTAATCCTTTGAATCTTTGGTATCCTTCAAATCTTCGCTATCCTTCAAATCTTCGCTATCCTTCGAGTCTTCGATACGCTTCGAATCCTTATGGGGAAGTCTATAAATTATACGTCCCTTGCTTGAATCATAACGACTTACTTCAATTTTGACCCTATCCCCCATCAGTATTCGTATAGAACTAGACCGTATCTTTCCTGAAATATAGCCTAGGATGATGGTGTCATTCTCTAGCCGAACGCGGAACATTCCATTGGGTAGGGCTTCCGTAACTAAACCTTCGAAAGTTACTTTTGCTTCTCTCGGGTTTTTTTTTTCTCTCCTATTTTTTTTTTCTGTCATATTTTTTTTCTCCTATTTTTCTATTTTTATTTTAAAAATAGGAAGGGCGAGATAGAATTCGAGCACTATAGGCGGGGCGATTACCATATATAACATAAGACTTCTCCCCCAATTCTGTTTAGTCGAGCTTCTCGATCTGTCATTATTCCTCGAGAAGTAGAAAGAATAGCAATTCCCATTCCACCCAAAACTTTAGGAATTCCTTGATAGTTGGTATAAATTCGTAAGCCGGGTCGGCTGATACGCTTTAAAAAGGTTCTTGTTCTATATATTCCTTTTATAGTCTTTCTCTTTTGATGTCGCAAAGTTGAAACCAAGAAATATCTGTTACGTTCCTGATGTTTCCGAACACTTTCAATAAAACCCTCTCGTAGAAGTATTTTAACAATGTTTTCGGTAATATTTGTAGATACTACTCGAACTGTTCCTTTTTTATTCATGTCCGCATTTCTTATAGAGGTTAGTAAATCAGCAATAGTGTCCTTGCCCATAAGACTCTAATTCTAGGTTCCTCCTAATTTTTCTATAATCAACATGTTTTCTTTTTTTTTTTTTCATTTTGGATTTTAAAACATATACGTAAAACACAATCTACTAAATTAATTCTTTGGTCTCAATTTCGCCTACTAGTATTTATAATACTTCAGGAGCTAATGAAACTATTTTGGTAAAATTCAATTCTCTCAATTCCTCGGCAATCGCGCCAAAAACTCGAGTTCCTTTTGGATTGCCTTTTTGATCAATTATAACCGCAGCATTGTCATCATAGCGGATTATTATACCGTCTTCGCATTTGAACTCTTTACATGTACGTACAATTACAGCTCGAATTACTTCGGATCTTTCTAGAGGCATTTGGGGCAATGCGTCTTTGATTACAGCAACAATAACATCACCAATACGAGCATATCGCTGATTACCAGCAGCTCCTATGACTCGAATACACATCAATTTTCGAGCTCCACTATTATCTGCTACATTTAAAAGGGTCTGAGGTTGAATCATATTATTTTGATTTCAATTTGTTATTTCAATGCAAAAGGATGAAAGAAATATTGTCTTTCCAGAAAGAAAAACCGAGCATTTTTTTTTATCTTCCATACCCCTTTTAGGGTTCTATATCTCTAATCGAATAAATTGACTTCGTATGGGCATTTTACTGGCAGCTATGGAGATAGCTGCTCTAGCTACAGTTTCAGATACTCCCCCCATTTCATAAAGTATACGACCAGGTTTAACAACGGATACCCAATATTCGGGGGACCCCTTTCCCGAGCCCATACGTGTTTCCGTGGGTCTTAGTGTAACCGGTTTGTCGGGAAATATACGTACCCATATTTTTCCACCACGACGTGCATATCGTGTTATTGCTCTTCGTCCTGCTTCTATCTGTCTCGCCGTGATCCAAGCGGGTTCAAGTGCTTGAAGAGCATATCTACCAAAACAAATACGATTGCCTCGGCAGGATTTTCCTTTCATTCTTCCTCTATGTTGTTTGCGAAATCTGGTTCTTTTGGGGTTATAGTCGATGGTTCTCTTTCTTAGTTCCATCTCTACTGCAAAACTGGACATGAGAGTTTCTTCTCATCCAGCTCCTCGCGAATGGAATCAGAAAGCATGTAAATTTCTCTAATTCATAATATTCCAAAATATTACGGTACGGATAGATACACATTAATAGATAATAGAAAAAGTTCGGTTTTTTTTATATTGAATTTGTTAAAACAGAAAAATATAATATATAGTCAAAAAAGAAGATCTAGAATATATCCAGATGTGTGTGTATATTTATCTAAATTCTATATTTATAGATAATGTAATCCTTCTTAAAAAAATCCTTATTTTTACTCTTATTGAATCGCGGTAAAGTATTCTAATTCAATAAGAATTTCGCGGGCGAATATTTACTCTTTCCTGTCTTATTTGTTAATTTATAAACTTACCAAATAAGACAATTTTTTTGGTTTGTTCCGCCATCCCACCCAATGAAGTGTTAGGATTCTTTTCAATAAAATCCTATGGAATCATAGGTTCTGTCGTTCCCACTGCTTCTCCTTGAATGGTTAGGTCTGAATCCCGCAACGGAGCTTCCAAAAAATTTCTTTCCGAGTTAATTTTCTCAGTTTTATTAACCCGGGCGGCTCTTTATTATTGCTTTAAATTTGTAGTTCTTGTTTCAAGTTACAATTTTTAATTCTCTATTATTTTTATTATATTGATGCTTTATCACATTGCCTTTTATGATGTAATTCATAGACCATACATAGTGGAATCCTATATCTTATTTATTTCCTCTTCCTTCTTTCTATCATCCCTCCCTTTATCCACATCCCTTTAGTTTTGCTTCACAACCTAGAATCCCTTTTCTTTTTTAGAGAAAAAATTGCAGTTGCTACAACTATATGACACATCTACTCATTTATGTTATGATAGAGGTATTTATTCATATAGTGACTGTTTCTTAGTTAGGATCTCGACAATACGAAGCAATAGGTTGGTTATTAGTTAATTTTCTATAATTACTAAGTTTTTTTCTTAAAAAAAAGAAAAAAATAACGAGTCACACACTAAGCATAGCAATTATATTAAATGATTTATCAATTTTCATTAAATCTTATAGAAAGAGGTATAATTTCTTCTTTTGCAGGGATTTCAGGAAAAAAGTCTCTTGTCATTTTTTATTCTATCAATGGACAGAATCCGAAGACAAGATTACTTATTCTTCGTCTACGAATATCCAAATTTTTACACCTAATACTCCATAGATAGTCCGAATTGGATAGCAGCAATAATCAATTTTAGCGCGAATTGTTTGGAGGGGAAGTCTACCCTTTTTAATAGATTCGGCGCGTGCAATTTCTTTTCCTCCGAGACGACCCGCAATTTTTACTTTTACTCCCCTTATATCTGCTTTTTTAGTTAATTCAATGGCTTTTTTCATTGCCTTTCGGAATGAAACTCTATTTTTTAATTGGAAAGCTATATATTCTGCAAGAATGTTAGGCTGTCTATAAGGTTCTTTAACTTTTTCGATAGAAATATTAAATCTCTGGTTTACAGAGTTAATTTCCTTTTGTAGATCTTTCTCTAATTCTTCGATTGCTCCTTTTTTCTTTAATAAATTTGGGAATCCAATATGGATTATGACGTGGATCGTATCGATTTCTTTTTGGATTTCTATATGTGTAATTACTTCGGAACTTGAACCTGAGTCCATTTTTCTATTATGTGTAATTACTTCGGAACTTGAGTCTGATTCTATTTTTCTATTCGAGCCCTTTTTCCTATTCTTTTGTATATAGTTCTTGATACAATCCCTTATTTTTTTATCTTCCTGTAGACCTTCAGAATAATTTTTTGGTTGTGCGAACCAAAAGGAATGGTGTTTTTGGGTTGTACCAAGTCTGAAACCGAGTGGATTTATTTTTTGTCCCATATTTTTCTATTCTATATTTTTTTTACTGGGAATCGAAATCTTAGATGGATCTAAAGGTTATTTAGATTTCTTTACTATATTTAGTACAATTGTTATATGACACATGCTTTTTTTTATGGGGAAACTACGTCCTCGAGCTCGAGGTCTGAATTTCTTCATAATAGTACTCCTACTGACTTCGGCTTTAGTAATAAATAAATTCGCTTTGTCGAAATCCCTATAATGAGTAGCATTTGCGGCTGCCGAATAAACCAACTTTAAGATGGGATAAGATGCTCGATAGGGCATGAGGTTCAGTATCATAACAGTTTCCTCGTAGTAACGCCAGCGAATCTCGTCAAGAACTCTTTGTGCTTTGAAAACAGACATAGGGATACGTTTTTGTGCTTTGAAAACTCTCTCGAACTTAAGTAGACGATCGGTTGGAACTTTCCTTGCGAGTTTCCTTAGCCCACTTTTCTTCTTCTTTATCCTAGGGATATACTTTACTAGTTTGAAACTTGTCATAAATAAGGTTATTCCCCGCCTACCTTTACTTTATTTTGAATCTTTTTTTCTTCTTAATCTTTCTATTCAGAATTCAGTTAACGACGAGATTTAGTATCCTTTCTTGCATTTTCATAACTCGTGAAATGCCGAGTAGGCACGAATTCCCCCAATTTGCGACCTACCATAGGATTTGTTATGTAAATAGGTATATGTTCCTTTCCATTATGAATCGCGATTGTATGGCCAACCATTGTGGGTAGAATGCTAGATGCCCGGGACCACGTTACTATTGTTTCTTTCTCCTCCTTCATATTGACCTTTTCTATCTTTGCCAATAAATGATGAGCTACAAAAGGATTCGTTTTTTTTCGTGTCACAGCTGATTACTCCTTTTTTCCTTTTTAAAGAGTGGCATTCTATGTCCAATATCTCGATCGAAGTACGGAGGTCAGAATAAATAGAATAATGATCAATGGAAAAAAGAAAAAAATCCTTTAGCTGGATAAGGGGCGGATGTAGCCAAGTGGATCAAGGCAGTGGATTGTGAATCCACCATGCGCGGGTTCAATTCCCGTCGTTCGCCCATCGCATTATTGCAAATTCCAAAAATGCAATTTTCCATATTCCTAGTTACGTATTTACTTACGGCGACGAAGAATAAAACTATCGCTATATTTTTTCCTTTTCCTAGTTCTTCTTCCAAGCGCAGGATAACCCCAAGGGGTTGTGGGTTTTTTTCTACCAATGGGAGCTTTCCCTTCACCGCCCCCATGGGGGTGGTCCACAGGGTTCATAACTACCCCTCTTACTACGGGGCGTTTACCTAGCCAACACTTAGATCCGGCTCTACCCAAACTTTTTTGGTTCACCCCAACATTACCCACTTGTCCGACTGTTGCTAAGCAGTTTTGGGATACTAAACGGACCTCCCCAGATGGTAATCTTAAAGTGGCCGATTTACCCTCTTTTGCAATGAGTTTCGCTACAGCACCTGCTGCTCTAGCTAATTGCCCACCCCTTCCACGTGTGATTTCTATGTTATGCATGGCCGTGCCTAAGGGCATATCGGTTGAAGTAGATTCTTCTTTTCTCTCAAAAAACCCCTTCCCAAACTGTACAAGCTTCTTCCAAAGCATACGGCTTTCTAGATGTATATGACGATCTCTAGACAGATGGATCTTATATGAATCATATGATGAAGTACCACATGAGTGGATATATAGGAAAGGAATCCAAATCTGCCGAATCGCTCATGTTATGATCTTCTACATCCTAGGTCTCTGCGTTCCGTCATCTGGCTTATGTTCTTCATGTAGCATTCAGATCGAATGACTCTATGAAATTACGTCGATACTTCCACATATTATGGGTAACGTAGGAGACATCCCTATTTTCCCCCGGGGGTCTTAATTACCACTGCTTAGCTTTCAATTTGCCTCTGACCATCAAATTAAATGTGAATAACCCGTCCTCCTCTCTTTGAAACAAGGGGCGCTTCCGGTTCTGTGCGTGCTTCAAACAATTTTGTCTTCTCCATATTACCATATCTCTAGAGCCAATAATTTTCTATGAGGAACTACTGAACTCAATCACTTGCTGCCGTTACTCAACAGTTTTCTGTTGAGGTCTATCCCGTAGAGGTAGTCAAATTGGATCAGTGATCGATTTCTAGGTTTCGTCGTAAACCTAATTGGTTACTTCCAATTACGTAAATCAATAGTTCAAACCGCACTCAAAGGTAGGGCATTTCCCATTGATATAGGAACTTTTGTACCAGAAACAATAGTATCTCCAATTATAGCCCCTCTGGGATGTAAAATATATCTCTTCTCACCATCCCCATAGTGTATGAGACAAATGTATGCATTTCGATTAGGGTCGTATTCTATGGTTACGATTCTACCAGATATGTCTTTTTGATTCCGTCGAAAATCTATTTTACGGTATAGGCGCTTATGACCTCCCCCTCTATGCCTTGCGGTAATGATTCCTCTGGAATTACGACCTTTACCACAACGGTGCCGTCCATGGATCAAATTATTTCGTGGATTGGATTTCACTTGCCTGTCTACGGTTCCCTTGCGTGTGCTCGGGATAGGTGTTTTGTATAAATGTTTCGCCGTATTATTAAGTATTCTCCTTTAGTTTTTTTCTCTATCTAGAAGTGGAATAGAATAACCCGGTTGAAGGGTAATGATCATACGTCTGTAATGCATTGTATGGCCCAGAATAGGTCCTATTCTTCTACCTTTTCCAGGTAGTCGATGGCTATTCACAGCTACCACCTTAACACCAAAGAAGAGTTCGACCCAATGCTTTATTTCTGTCTTAGTGAATCCCGATTCGACATTAAAAGTATATTGATTCTTTCCCAATAAACGAAGACTTTTTTCTGTAAATACTGCGTATTTGATTCCATCCATAAATCGACTTTCCCTCCTATGCTCTGAGTTCCAGTATCGATAAGAATTCGAGTTCTTATTGTTCTTATGTTATGGTATGAATATACCATACCAATTCGTTATGTATGGATGATGGATGAGATTCCATGGATAGAGAGCCAGTTCCAATAGACTTATGGAATGTTCCCGTTCGTGTGCATCCAGCAGGAATTGAACCCGCAAATTTACCAATTATGAGTTGGGCGCTTTAACCATTCAGCCATGGATGCTTAACAGGGATCATCGTACATCGTAAATAACCAATTTTCATATAGAAAGACATATCATAGAAAAATGAAATCGAAAATATTCCGAGATGGCAAATATTCGGAGATGACTATGAAAACACCTCTCTGGATCCTCGAATTGAAAGAGAGATTGAGAGGGATCAAGAATCCTAATTCTCGCTATTTGGAATGGATCCAATTCTATTGAGTCTGACTCATAGTGATCATTTCTCTTTAGCAAAGAATGACCTTGGTTATCAAAGGATTGAACAACCGGGATCCATTTACTTATGATACCTAGTTGGCATTGATAACAAGGATCTAATGAATTATGAGTTTAATAGATCCTCTTTAGCAGAAAGACGTATATTCCTTGCTCATTATCAGACAATCACTTATTCCCAAACCTCGTGTGGGACTAATCGTTTTCATTTACCATCTCATGGAAAACCCTTTTCGTTCCGCTTAGCCCTATCGGGTATTTTAGTGATAGGTTCTGTAGGAACTG
>NW_028261029.1:0-10000 GCF_056163025.1 Triticum urartu | reverse complement strand
TGTGTTTCATTTTGCTAAATGATATCAATTAAATGGTGTATCAATTCCATAAATTGCATATAGCAATAAATAAATCAGCAAAATTCTTTCTAATATTTTAGATAGAAGAAACATTTCTTCTATCTAAAATATTAGAAAGAATGTACCCTTCTATCCAAATCCAATTTGCATCGATAAAATAAATCCAAATTCCAGTAGTAGATGAATAATTGCAAATTTGTGTGTGTACGAGATTAGAATAACTTCAAAATAACTGACATAATTTTGTATTTTTCCTGATCAGAAAAATACATGAAAAAGAAAGGAGGTAGAAAAATTTTTGGATTTATGGTTAAAGAAGAAAAAGAAGAAAACAGGGGTTCTGTTGAATTTCAAGTATTCAGTTTCACCAATAAGATACGGAGACTTGCTTCACATTTGGAATTACACAAAAAAGATTTTTCATCGGAAAGAGGTCTACGAAGACTTTTGGGAAAACGTCGACGTTTGCTGGCTTATTTGGCAAAGAAAAATAGAGTACGTTATAAGAAATTAATCGGTCAGTTGAATATTCGGGAGCAGTAATTTAATCGTTCAAATTTTTTTCTTGTTTTATTATTTTTTTAGTAGTCTTATAGTAGTCTTAGATTTTTCATTTTGATGAGCCTCGCTTTGAGGAATTCATGGAATAATCCATTTTCATGGAATAATGAATTAAGGAAGAAAGGATATGAGTCTACCGCTTACAAGAAAAGATCTCATGATAGTCAATATGGGCCCTCAACACCCATCAATGCATGGTGTTCTTCGACTGATCGTTACTCTCGATGGTGAGGATGTTATTGATTGTGAACCCATATTAGGGTATTTACACAGAGGAATGGAAAAAATCGCGGAAAACCGAACTATTATACAATACTTACCTTATGTAACAAGGATATAGAGAGATTGTAGAAAGGGGATAGGATAGTTATTTTTGCAAGAGACTTGTTGTAAATTCCTTAACTTAAGAAAGAAAAAAGAATAAAAACACAGATACATAACATAAAAAAAAGAATAAATAAGACGAGATTCGACCTCCCCCTACATATTTAATTTCCTCTCCTATACAAAAACTAGCAAGACCCACTCCCATTGGTAATTCCATCAATAACACCCTTATCAAAAAACTCCGTGAGTTCGGTTAACCCTCTTATACCGAGGGTAAAGACCCTAGTATAGAAAATATCTATATAACCACGATTATATGACCAACTGTATATATTTTTTTTTACTTGATCTAAAAATTCTTTTTTAGGATTTCCTTTGTAAAAAGAGTTTATTAAATCCAAATTCTGAAAAAAAGAATAAGCGGATCCATAGAAGATATATGCTATGAATAAACCAAAGATAGCTAGACTTACAGAAGAAATTGCATTAGTAATAAATTCATATGAATTTACAAAAGAATTAGAACTTTCCTGGGTAAAGTTTATTGAGGGAGTTAACCACTTTGATAATATGGTTAACTCTGCTATTCCATTACCAATTCCTCCATTATCAAAAGAGATTCCTATGAATCCAATGAACAAAGTGAAAAGTAGTAATATAAGAAGAGGAAATAACATAGTATTTCCCGTTTCATGCGGATAGGCAAAAGTTTTTTTAGCCCCAAAAGACGTAGTAAAGGATCCTATCCTATTTCTTGTATTACCTTGAATTTTTGGTATATTTTGTGAAAAAAAAGAAACTCCACTCTTCGTTGTTGATAAAACGAAATCCCTATTCACTCCTTTGGGTATCCTTTTTCCCCATAAGGATATTGAATACAAGGAACTCTCTTTAGTGCTACTGTAATTTTGAAAATGAACACGCAAATACCCATCAAATGTAAGTAAATATATCCGAAACATATAAAAGGCAGTTAATCCTGCAGTAAAGGAGGCTATTATTCCAAAAAAGGGCGAATACAACCAACTATTACTAAGGATTTCATCTTTGGACCAGAAGCAAGCAAGAGGTGGAATACCACAAAGAGAAAGTGTACCCCATAAAAAAGTAGTTCTTGTGATTGGAATGTATTTTCTTAAACCGCCCATAAGAACCATATTTTGACTTTTATCTGGTGAATATCCAACAAGAGGTTCCATTGAATGAATAACGGATCCGGATCCCAAGAACAATAAAGCTTTTGAATAAGCATGAGTGATCAAATGGAATAAAGCAGCTTGATAAGAACCTATACCTAGAGCTAACATCATATAACCCAATTGAGACATTGTAGAATAGGCTAAGCTTCTTTTAATATCTCTCTGAGCAAGAGCTAAAGTAGCTCCTAAGAATAGTGTTATTGTACCTACTAAAGAAATAAAACTCATTATCAAAGGTAAAGATATGAAAAGAGGAAGAAGTCGAGCTAGAAGAAAAATTCCCGCAGCAACCATAGTTGCTGCGTGTATAAGAGCCGAAATAGGAGTGGGCCCTTCCATAGCATCGGGTAACCATACGTGAAGAGGGAATTGTGCGGATTTCGCAACTGCACCAAGGAATAATAAAAAAGCACACAAAGTAGTAAGTAAAGAGTTAATTCCATTATTAGGAATCCAGTTATTAGCTATTTTGAACAAATCCCTAAACTCTAAACTACCTGTTATCCAAAAAAAACCTAAAATTCCTAATAATAGACCAAAATCCCCTACACGATTAGTTACAAAAGCTTTTTGACAAGCACTCGCTGCGATTGGTCGTGTAAACCAAAAGCCTATCAATAAATAAGAACACATTCCCACGAGTTCCCAAAAAAAATAAATTTGTATCAAATTGGAGCTAGTAACCAATCCCAACATGGAAGTATTGAAAAAACTTATATAAACAAAAAATCTCAAATATCCTTCATCGTGAGACATATAACCATCACTATAAATAAGAACCAGGATTCCTACAGTAGTAATTAGTATTAACATAATAGAAGTAAGTGGGTCAATCAAGTATCCAAATTCTAAAGAAAAATCATTATTGACGGTCCAAGACCATAGATATTGATAGATCGAACTTCCATTTATTTGTTGAATAGACAGTTGAACTGAGAATACCATAGCTATACTTAAGAGTAAAACACTAGGAAAAGCCCATATGCGACGAAGATTTTTTGTTGCTGTCGGAATAAGAATAAGGCCAAATCCCATTGACATAATAACTGGAAGTGGGAGAAGAGGGATTACCCATGCATATTGATATGTATGTTCCATAAGAAAAGAAATTGCAATTTTTACTTCAATTTTTACTTCAATTTTTCTATAAAATTGTTTCCGATTCACCAAACCAATTCTTATCTCTTTCTGAAAGAATAAATAAAAAGAATAAGAAAAAATACTGAAATTCTTAATTTTTCCAAAATTTATCTCATTGAAATAATTAAAAATTAAGAATGGGTTTAGTTGGTTAAATTAAAAAAGTTAATAAAATAACTAGGTAACGAAGTTATTTTATTAACTAAATAAAGATATTTATAAAAATAAAAAAAAAAAAGTGGAATCATTTTACTTTCTATTCATAATTCATTTTTATATTTCTTTAAAACAAAGATGAAACAGCTCTCTTGTTCCATAATTAACTGATTGAGTGAATTCCAATGAAAACCTATGTTTATAAGAAATTATCGAATAGTCCTTACTTCATATAGAACTAAAATTCTAATGACTATAAATTACCTAAGTTTTAGAATGTCTTGTTTAAGAGACTCAGTATTTTTTGTTTTGATTGGAATTCCTTTCCTTTATGGAATACCATTCTGAACTTAATTAACTATTTTCATTTTCCCTTCTTTTTATCCCCCCGTCTTATCTTATATGGGGGATAGGCTTCCATACCATATATCTATATATGGAGTATACTTGATATATAAATAGATATAAATAGATTTAAATGAGAAACCCTTCTATATATTCTATATTATTAAAAAAAAAGTATAAAATATATAAAGAAAAAATGTTAAAAAATTCTTGTTGTCTTATCCGCATTAGACAAAATGAAGTAAAAAATAATTCAAAATTTAAGTATCTTTCAGTATCTAAGTATAAATACTAATAAAAAGAAGAAAGAAGGATTGATTTGCAGCAATAGATGTCTTTCACATACAACTAGAAAAAAGTAATTTCCTTTTTGAATGGCAGTTCCAAAAAAACGTACTTCAATGTCAAAAAAGCGTATTCGTAAAAATATTTGGAAGAAAAAGACTTATTTTTCCATAGTACAATCTTATTCTTTAGTAAAATCAAGATCATTTTCGAGCGGTAATGAGCATCCAAAACCAAAGGGTTTTTCTGGGCAACAAACAAATAATAAGATTTTGGAATAATATGAATTGACTTATCAAAAAAGAATTCCAATTATTTAATAATTTGGATTCTTCTTTGAATGTACTTTTATGTGTCGAATTACTCGGTACAATATTCTTAGAACAAAAAACCCCTCTTATCTTATATATACAAGAAAAAAAAAGTTTTGTTTGGTATACTGTGTGCTAAGTATTCTTTTCCTATCAATGAACTTTTCATAATTTTCCTAATAGAATCCTCATATTCTATTAGGAAAATTATGAAAAGTGGAGTATTCTTACAATAGGACTTACAACTTCCACCTATCTTCTCCAAAATCATAAGGTTAGTAAATCTTATTAATAAGAGCATAAAGACTTTCATTCTAGAAATTTTTAAAAAATCCAAAAAGCCTTTTCTATTTATCCATTTTATTTTAATTTCATCATTAAATAGAAACCCTTTTGGATTTTTTTCATTGTATTGAAAGAATTTTCAAAATGTAAAGGGGAAATTAATTAGAAAAAATTAGTTCTATAATTGCAAGTTAGAAAAAAGAAGTTCCAACTCTTTCAAGCAGTGTTTGTGTTTCTATTGGGCAAAGCAAGAGTTTATTGTAAAAAAAAAAAATGGAAACGATACTACCAAACGAAGTCTATTTTAATGAAAACTCTAATGTTCCTAAATTTTATGGACTTTCCCAATATCGACGATTCCCAAGATAATAGCTATTATTCTTTTAAGTTACCTATTATTTGAAGTTAGCCGCCATGGTGAAATTGGTAGACACGCTGCTCTTAGGAAGCAGTGCTCAAGCATCTCGGTTCGAATCCGAGTGGCGGCATTCTTGAAAAAGAATACAATAGATTAGAAATCAATTCGAAATTTACAATTTTGTAATGGGACCTTCCCCTTATGCTATTTGCAACTTTAGAACATATACTAACTCATATCTCTTTCTCAACGATTTCAATTGTGATTACGATTCATTTTATAACCTTATTAGTTCGTGAACTTGGAGGATTACGCGATTCGTCAGAAAAAGGAATGATAGTTACTTTTTTCTCTATAACAGGATTCTTAGTTTCTCGTTGGGCTTCCTCGGGACATTTTCCATTAAGTAATTTATATGAGTCATTGATCTTCCTTTCATGGGCCCTGTATATTCTTCATACCATTCCTAAAATACAGAACTCTAAAAATGATTTAAGCACAATAACTACGCCAAGTACTATTTTAACGCAAGGCTTTGCCACATCGGGTCTTTTAACTGAAATGCATCAATCCACGATACTAGTACCTGCTCTACAATCTCAGTGGTTAATGATGCATGTCAGTATGATGTTATTAAGCTATGCAACTCTTTTGTGCGGATCCTTATTATCTGCCGCTATTCTAATCATTAGATTTCGAAATAATTTCCATTTCTTTTCTAAAAAGAAAAAAAATGTTTTAAATAAAACATTTTTCTTTAGTGATATTAAATATTTTTATGCAAAAAGAAGTGCTTTAAAAAGAACCTCTGTCCCTTCATTTCCAAATTATTACAAATATCAATTAACGGAGCGTTTGGATTCTTGGAGTTATCGTGTCATTAGCCTAGGATTTACCCTTTTAACCGTAGGTATTCTTTGTGGAGCAGTATGGGCTAATGAGGCCTGGGGATCCTATTGGAATTGGGATCCTAAGGAAACTTGGGCATTTATTACTTGGACCATATTCGCAATTTATTTACATAGTAGAACAAATCCAAATTGGAAGGGTACGAATTCTGCACTTATAGCTTTGATAGGATTTCTTATAATTTGGATTTGTTATTTTGGTATAAATCTATTAGGAATAGGCTTACATAGTTATGGTTCGTTTACATTAACACCTAAATGATTACATAAAATAAAACCTTCATGAAATGAAGGTTTTTACTTTTATGTTTTATTTGAGAACCCCTTGAACGCCTTATCAAAGGGTTCTCAAAAATTCGAGATAGATCTAATTATACTTTTTTACTTATTTCTGCATTATATACTTTTTTACTTATTTCTGCATTAATAGAGCAGACGAGTAAAAAAAAGCAAACCTATTTAGGATAATAATTGGATAAGAGAGCCTCTACCCTGTCAACGGATAGGGAGAGAACAAAATCTGGATAAATACCAATTCCTATTACTGGTAAAAAGATACAGATTAAAATAAAGAGTTCTCGTGGTCCAGAATCCACAAAATTTGCGTTTGGAACATTAAATAGCTTGTATCCATAGAACATCTGGCGTAACATAGATAATAAATAAATAGGAGTTAATATCATTCCAATTGCCATTACAAAAGTAATTAGTGTTTTTGGCATTAACAGAAATTTTGGACTAGTAATTAGTCCAAAAAATACTACTAATTCTGCGACAAAACCACTCATTCCTGGTAAGGCAAGAGAAGCCATTGAAAAGCTACTAAACATGGTAAAAATTTTAGGCATTGGGATAGATATTCCCCCCAGTTCTTCGAGATAAACAAGACGCATTCTATCAGAAGCGGTTCCTGCCAAGAAAAAAAGTGTAGCACCAATAAATCCATGGGATAATATTTGTAAAATAGCTCCATTGAGTCCAATGTTGGTTATGGAACCAATTCCTATAATTATGAAACCCATGTGAGATACAGAGGAATAAGCTATTCTTTTTTTGAAATTTCGTTGACCAAGAGAAGTTGAAGCTGCATAGATTATTTGGATCGCTCCTATTATTACTAACCAGGGCGAAAATAGATAATGAGCATGAGGTAACAATTCCATGTTGATCCGAATCAATCCATATGCTCCCATCTTTAATAATATTCCCGCTAAAAGCATACATGTACTATAATGTGCTTCCCCATGGGTATCTGGTAACCACGTATGTAGGGGTATAATCGGCAATTTGACAGCATAAGCAATAAGGAAGCCAAAATATAAAAGTATTTCCAAGGTTGCAGGGTATGATTGATTAATTAATCTTTCCAAATCTAATCCTGGTTCGTTGGAACCATATAAGCCCATACCCAGAACTCCGATTAAGAAAAAAATGGAACCGCCTGCAGTATACAAAATAAACTTTGTAGCTGAATATAGACGCCTCTTCCCCCCCCACATGGATAAAAGTAAGTAAACAGGAATTAATTCTAACTCCCACATGATAAAAAAAAGTAAAAGGTCTCGCGAAGAAAATAATCCTATTTGACCACTATACATTGCGAGCATCAGGAAATAGAATAATCGCGAATTCCGTGTAATTGGCCAAGCTGCTAAAGTAGCTAAAGTAGTGATAAATCCTGTCAATAAAATAGATCCTAATGAAAGTCCATCGATTCCCAATCTCCAGTGGAAATCGAAGACATCTATCCATTTATAATCCTCCTTTAATTGGATTAAGGGATCCTCCAGTTGGAAATGATAACAGAACGCATAAGTCATTAGAAGGAATTCTAATAAACAAATAGATATAGTATACCACCTAACGACTTTGTTTCCCTTATGAGGTAAAAAGAAAATTAATGAACCTGCAAATATCGGCAAAACAACAAGTATTGTTAACCAAGGAAAATAACTCATGATAAAGTGATAAAGACAAGATACGTTTTGACCAGAAAAGCCCGTGCTCGATTATTTCGAGCACAGGCTTCTTCGGTAAAGAGGAATCAGACGATTCGAGTGAAGTTTTTTGTAACGTATCAATAAGATAGAGCCATGCTACGTGTTGTTTCAGGCCCTAAATAAACGCGGACACTTAAAAAATCTGTCGGGCAGGCAGATTCACATCTCTTACAACCCACACAATCTTCGGTTCTCGGCGCGGAAGCAATTTGCTTGGCTTTACATCCATCCCAGGGTATCATTTCTAATACATCTGTTGGACAAGCTCGTACACATTGAGTGCATCCTATACATGTATCGTAAATTTTTACGGAATGTGACATTGGATCTATAAATTTTTCTTTTCAACATAAAATTTTTCGATCTGGTAAAAATGAAATTAGTACTATAATGAGTCATATGTATTGTAGACACCAGACGAAGCAATGGTTTATCCAAACTTCAAAAAAAAAAATCTATTTTTTAATCTGTTTGTGAGAAAGCGTGAAGAGAGCCAAGAGACTTTAATTTTGGATTTCAACAATAAATAAGAAATAAGAAAGAATTTTACGAATTGTACAGACGAATTCGAATTAGCCAATAAATTGGCTATCGTCTTTTCAATATAAATTATTGCAATATTCAAATTGCAATATCAATGAATTACAAATACAAAAATTCATTTAAGTGAAAAAGAATACTATGCAATAATCTACTAAAAAAAATGGATATTCTCAAATAATACTAAGAAAATAGTATTGATTTCTATTTATTTTAATATGTGCGCCTTTGTTTAGAGGATTCTATGTCTAATTATTCAAAAGTCTAATTATTCAATAAATTAGATTGATTGATACGAGTGGATTTCCTATTACGATGGATGGAAGAAAGAATGGATAGTCCAATAGCGGCTTCAGCAGCTGCAAGGGCTATAACAAAAATTGCGAAAATATCTCCTTTTAATTGGCGACTATCAAATAGATCAGAAAATGTTACGAGATTTAGATTAATTGAATTCAGTATAAGTTCAAGACATATTAGAGCTCTAACCATGTTTCGGCTTGTGATCAATCCATAGATACCAATCGAAAATAAATAGACACTCAAAAAAAGTACATGCTCAAACATCATTAACTAACTCCTTATCAATCTCGATTCATTTCAATATGAGGGCAAGAATTGAACCGATTCAATTAATTACAATAGAACAATTACACAACAAAAGAAAAAAAAAAAAAAAAAAAAGGAGGTATTTGTTGGCAGTAGATGGATTTTACTAAATCAAAATTGTGATTCTTTAGTTATTTATTTTAGATTTGCAATTCTTATAATTTGTACTTTTTCTAAGTTTTCTTATTGCCGAGCCATAGTAATTGCACCTATTAAAGAAACTAGAAGAATTATGGAAATGAGTTCAAACGGAAGATAAAAATCGGTTGCTAAATGAATTCCAATTTGTTGAACATTATTTATGAGACCCTGTTCTACTATTTGGTTTGATCTTGTAGTCCAAAGAATTCCATACCACGACGTATCTGGGATAGTAGTCATTAGTGAAAAAACAATAGTTATACAAACGAGTGAAGTGAACCCATCTCCAATAGTCCAATAATTCTTATCTTTAGACCATTCTGAGCCATTTACGAACATTACAGCGAATATGATCAAGACATTTATGGCTCCCACATAAATAAGAAGTTGTGCGACAGCTACAAAGTAGGAATTTAATAAAAAATAGAATAAGGATATACAAACAAGAACTAATCCCAGCGAAAAGGCAGAATAAATGGGGTTGGTAAGTAATACTACTCCTAGACCCCCTAGTAGAAGAACAAATCCCCCAAATAGCATAAGAATCTCATGTATTGGTCCAGGTAAATCCATTATGGATAAAAAGAAATTAATAGTATAAAATTTTTCATGAACTGACTAAAACTAAAGGATTCAAGGAAGGAAAAAAGGATTAGGGTATTTTTTTGTGTATAAACTTATAGTTATAAATTATATTATATCACGAAAATCTAGTCTGATTTAAAATAAGAAATAATTTCCAATAAGCAGTAGTTTTTCGTTTTTCTTTATAGTTTAATTTTAAAGTTTAATAAAGAATTATTAGATTTTTTAT
>NW_028261028.1:12500-34860 GCF_056163025.1 Triticum urartu | reverse complement strand
AAATGAAAATGAATTGATAAAACATTCCTACAAAAAAATTCTGCCACTTATACTTTATGTTATGATATTCTAATCAGATTGGATGGCAAAGATTTCTCATTTTATCTCCTTTCTATGAATGTAATAAAGCCGTAATATAATATACTAGAAAGTTTGACTTTACTTCGATTTAGAATAGCGTGCTTACTTTAATTTCTCAAAATAATTTGAGGGTTCTTTTTTATTTCGGATCGGAGTAGTATAATTGCTAGAAAATTCAGTATTTCATTGTGGAATTCTAAAATAAAGTAAGTCCCTTTTTTAAGTACATGCCAATCTAGTTATCCACCTCTCCCCATATCCATGCTTTTCTTTTATCGTAATTTCACTTGGGTACGCCAAGATAGTCAGGTTATACTCTATATCAGAGCAAATTTCCTTTTTTTATTCAAGATATTTAATTTAATACTTTGAAAAATTAAAGCATGATTCCCCATAGAGATATGTACATAAAGGGGATCTTTGGATAATAATGCTGTTCGGACCTAAAGTTTACCTATACACGGATTAAGCATAAAGCCATAATATTTTATTATGCCATTGAAGGGGGGGGAGATAATACCGATTTAAGAGTAGTTCACTACTGCAATAAAAAAAAGAGAATTCTAGTTAACGGTTCCAATTTATTCTGAATTTTGCAGCCTGTGAATAGAAATCCACTTTTTCTTCTTTTTCATCTCAATAGAAAGAAATGGGAAGTTTTATTGTGTTAACAATGTATGTTTTAAGATAGAATCTATCGAGGAGAATAATAGAAACTGGATCAAAAAAAGCAGGAATAGATTTTTTGAAAAAGATTGGAAAAAAGTAAGTAGAATTATATTCAAAATAAAAGGGGCTTTTCGTAAGAAACGTGGATGAATACTTGCTGTTTTCTAGATTTTTGATCGGATTTTTTTGGCGGCATGGCCAAGCGGTAAGGCAGGGGACTGCAAATCCTTTATCCCCAGTTCAAATCTGGGTGCCGCCTGATCAATAAAATACTTAGGTTTTTTTTATAGTGCTGATCGAATTCGATAAATTTTTACTTCGCATAAGTTCGGGCAAGAGAGTAACTGGGCCTGCCGATACTGGGTTTAGAGAAACCATACCATAGTTCTATCCTCAAACTAGGGTTAGGGTTTGTTTTGACGGTAGTGGCCAAAATGGTTATCAATAGGGGTGAGGTAGTGTTTCCTTATTCTTTTATTATATGAATTTGAATTGGTTCTTAATTGAGATTCGATTTGATAATTTTAAAATACGAGGATAAGATGTCAGAAATCTTGGTATCCAAAGAAAGGTCCCTAAGGGGCATTCTTTTTTTTTTTCAATCTAAGATTCAAGAAGGGACTCCACGAAAGAATATCAAGACTTACTAATTATTATACATTTTTTTATCGTACATCTTATGTTACCTACATACACTAAAGTAAGGACTACTTAATTCTAACGAGAATCAGATTAAATAGGTCGATCAAAAATCAATTTAGGAGTTGTATTATGGATAAAATCTCTTCATTCTTTCATAGAATGATACAAAGCAAGGCTGCAGGGTTTAGGTCAAAAATAAACATTAGGTAAGGTAGGTATCCAATAAATATTTATCTATCGATAATTTTATGGTATATTCGGGCGTCCTTTGCTTAAAAAAAAAAAAAAGAGTAACAAAAGGAATAAAAAATCTTCCTATTCCCGCTTCTTCTATTCAGGACATCATTCCCGTACTCTTTCTTTTTTAAGGAAAAAAGGGCTATAGTATCTCGTATTTTTAATGCTCTCTAATTCTACCAGAATTCCTATAAGAATTTGTTAGGAGTAAATTCCTTGAACTGATTGATCCATGGCCTTAGGGCGGAATCCCTTTTTGACTCTGTACCCTTGATTCCACTATGATTATTGATCAATAGTAGAATAATCCCTTCATAGAAATAGGAGACATAATTTAGATGGATATAGTAAGTCTCGCTTGGGCTGCTTTAATGGTAGTCTTTACATTTTCTCTTTCACTAGTAGTATGGGGAAGGAGTGGACTCTAGGGATACTACTAATTGATTAAGTAATCAAATTGTTGTATCAATTCTTTTCTTTAATGGATCATTTTGCATTAATCATTTTGTCAAACGTTATTCTTTAATCTTTTTCTTTAGTTTTGTTTCACTCCTGTAAGAAACTCTTGTATTGTAAGTTGTAATGTAAGAAAGAGCCATTATACCAATTCAGAATTTCTACTAGAAATGACGAATGGTTAAAAAAAGTTCTATACATAAGAAAATTAGACTTTCTTCCACGGAACTATTCACGGCATATCACACATTTTCCATTTCCTTTTACTTTTTACTATAGTCTATTCTTCATATTATTTTTCTTTCCTTCCATGGATTCTTTGGTCAAGAATTGTCTTAGATTTTTTTATTTTGACTGATTGAAATTAAGTGGATGCAATGAAAAAAGAAATTGAATTAGACTACTTAACTATTTCAATCTACTAATCTATTCTATGTAGATTCAAAGATAATATAATAGAAAGAATCTAAAGTGTCGTAGAAAAAACTATATGTAGTTCTTTCTACCACACTTTAAGATTCCAACCAGATCCTTTCATTTAAGACTTGGATTTTTTTTATTTAATCCCTTTTTAATTTCTTCAATGATTAATTGGAATTCCAATTAATTATTTTGGCTGACTGTTTTTACATAAATAATAAGTAAAAAAAGAAGTAGGAACTAGAATGAACAGTGCAGTAGCAATAAATGCGAGAATATTGACTTCCATAACCTCTTTATTTTTTATTTTCACAATAACTCGGGATGTAATCCCATGGAGAGGAAAAAGGGGTATCTTGTAAATTCAAGGGTAGGGCTTGCATTCTGATAATACTGAATCAATTCAATATTATGAATATCGGATCTATCAAATCAATTCATGGATGAGAGTTATATTTCACGGATGAGAGTTATATAGTATAACATAGGAAGATCCTCTATCCACACTAAGACCAAAATGGGTTTTTTGATTGGATTAGGAATTCCCTCTTTTTTAATCCTTTTCTACTTTTTCTTTTCTATATCTCTAACCCACGAGCTTTCTTAATCTTATACTTTCTTAATCTTATACAATTTCCCTTCCTTTTTCTTATAGTTATACATACAATTATGTATGTATTATATGACCAACTTTCACTTTCTATGGGTCACATAGACATCCAAATAAGCAGTAGAAGTGAGATGGGGAAAAGAGGTCTGAAATAAAAAGGGAATACGATTTATGTATGGATTCCGGTAAAATACCGGTACTCTATTCCATAAGAGTGGAATAGGAAATTAAGATGAGGATGGTATCATCATAAAGAAAGATAGAGTAATATAATATCCTAAATTCTACTAATCCACATATCGTATGTGTGTCTTTCTTTATCGATTGGGAGTAGTGAAAAAAAAATTCCTATATGCCCTCCCTCCCTCTTTAATGAGAGATGCAAAATAAAAAAGTGAAGTAAGGGTGCCCTGTGGGTATTTGATCTTGCTCCCTGCCCCTTTTTTTCATGGAAAAAGGAAATATCAATTTCTCCATTCATTGAACCCTAGTTCGGGACTGACGGGGCTCGAACCCGCAGCTTCCGCCTTGACAGGGCGGTGCTCTGACCAATTGAACTACAATCCCCGCGGGGTGTATGGCATACCCATTCTTAAATAGAACCATAAGAAGATTCGATTCGTCTTTCGTACTCTAAGAAATAGACGAATCATATACTACATACCCACATATTATATTATACGTGGGTATAGTGAGAGTGACATAACTAGTATGTCGTGATTTTTTATCACTAAAAATGGATAATAATCCAGCCTTCAATAAGAAAAACTCTTTTGTTTGTAAGAAAGGAATGAGAGAGATATGGATTAGAAAAAAAAATTTCCCTTTTTTCTTTATCTTTTATTTCTATAGATCAGACATTTTATTTTATGGAAGAAAAACAAAAGGATTTAGTTCATACTCACGAAGCCCTAGATTTTTGGTTTGGGCCGAGCTGGATTTGAACCAGCGTAGACATTGTCAACGAATTTACAGTCCGTCCCCATTAACCACTCGGGCATCGACCCAGGAAGAATTTATTCTAGGGTTTTTGCTAATCTATGATTAACCTCCTTTCATAATACTCCCTACCCCCAGGGGAAGTCGAATCCCCGCTGCCTCCTTGAAAGAGAGATGTCCTGAACCACTAGACGATAGGGGCATCACTAGACGATAGGGCCATATACAACCGCTCGTGATTATACTATAATCATAGTATGAGCAGTTTTTTGGAATTGTCAATATACTCGAAAAGTATAAATAGATCCAAAGCAAAGAGTTTTTCCAACTTTTCTGTTATGTTTTCATCTAGGATTTTTTTTAGTTGATCGTTATAGATTAATTCTCCGTGCTTCATTTAGTGTTCATACCAAAAATGCATCCATCCCGCACTAAGTCATAAAATTCTCTAAAAATATAGAGAAAGTTTCAAAAACAAAGAAAAAAAGTGAATCAATTTAGTAGAAAAGTACTCTATCAGATTCGAACCAACGACTTACGTCTTAGCACGAGATTACTCTACCACTAATTTAAAAAGCCCTTTATCGGATTTGAACCGATGACTTATGCCTTACCATGGCATTACTCTACCACTGAGTTAAAAGGGCTTTTTATTTAATTCAAAAATTAGCCACTTGGATTTCCCATTATGGGTCTACTGCATAATGTACATATTATATATATAATATATAGAGATAGAGAGAGAGACATTATGTAGAGATTGTATATGTATATATCGATATCTTGAGAGCTCAAAATAAAATTAATAAAAAAAAACATACCCTACATAACATATCCAACTCTTCTTGGTTCAGGGTTTTCCGTTTCCGAAGACTAGTAAAATAGGCGGATTCTGGAACCCCAAGGATTCAACGGTATATGGATATGGAAAATATAAGATTTCCGATCCTAGCGGGAAAAGGCGGGGAACAGATACCCAATAGGATATAGGATCCTTGGGAGGAACTTTTGGTAATGGCCTTGATCCTCTATGCTATTTTTTATGTGTTCTTAGTTCTATTGAACTTTTTGCATTCTTTTAAACAAGAATCTAATAAACTAGAATTGAGTCAGTGGAAAAAAGGAGAGAGAGGAAAGTGTTAAATGGAGAGAGTCGACTAATCAGAGACTTTTAGGATCTTCTTTACATCAGGTAAATCTGTCGGCCCTGTCCGTTTTTTTCTTTAAGTTACGACTCTTTGCTGCTTACTTCTATCAAGCCATAGGGAAAGTCTATGATGAATTTGGAAAACTCATCTCACTCTTACTCTATGGCTCGGACTTAATGGGGGAAGAAAACATCTTCCATAATTTCTTTTTTGTTCAATTCTGGACAAAAAAGAAAAGGAAAAAAGGAATTTATAGGGACAGTGTTACCCCCTATATCCCCTAGTTTATATTGTAGGAATAATAAAACAATTTAGCAGTCTGACACACTTACGTCCTTGCAAAGTAAATAATTATTATTGTAGTCGTAACCGTAGAATAGGATCCTAATCAAAATAAATACATTTGGTTCAGGCGCTATTAGCATGGTAAGAAAAGATTTTTTTTACAGACCAGAGGGGCTATCTAAATCCTAAAGTAAAGGCGAGCGATCGAAGTAGAAGTACCAACGGCTCAGTGTCATGAACCTTCTCCATCTGATTCAATAAGGGGGAATTAGCCTTCTTGTCAAATGGCTATCCTTGACAAAGGGTACCATTTATACCATAATCTACAATGTAGCGGGTATAGTTTAGTGGTAAAAGTGTGATTCGTTCTATTAATAACTGAATTTGAAATGATATACTTAAGGCATCCTTAAGTTTTTTATTTTTATATTCCGATGAAAACTTTAGTTCTTATAAAGGATTAAATCCTTTTCCTCTCAATAGCATATTGAGGAAGAATATACATTCTGGCGATTTGTATCCAAAGACTAATTTAAATTGCATCCAAAATAAAAATAGGATTATGAGTACAGAGTCGCGAAGCATAATTTTGCATTGGATTAAGTATTCCAATTTTGAAAATATGAGTAAAGGATCTATGGATGAAGATACAAAAAAGTTGATTTCCAATCGTAACTAAATCTTCTTAAAATAAGGAATAAGGAAGCCAAATAGCTAAAAAACGATAGTTTTGGTTTACTAGAACCATCCGCATATTGTTTCAGCTCGGTGGAAACCCAATTCTTTTCCTCAGGATCTCTTGAATGAAATTAGGGAACGAAGTAAGTAGATTAGATGAATTTAGATAGAATTTCTATCTCCTACTCTATAAGGATCATCTAGAAAGCGGAGAGCTTTGGTTCCATTCAAATAGAAAAGCTGACATAGATGTTAAGTGGTGAGAATATCCATAAAGGAGCCGAATGAAATCAAAATTTCATGTTCGGTTTTGAATTAGAGACGTTAAAAATAATCAACCAACGTCGACTATAACCCCTAGCCTTCCAAGCTAACGATGCGGGTTCGATTCCCGCTACCCGCTCCATTCTGTATAAAAGGAGTATTCTATTTGTCTAGACATGTTAGAGGCTTGTATTCAAGCCTTTTTTGTCCACCAGTTTCTGGTACTCCAGAGCGGAGTAGAGCAGTTTGGTAGCTCACGAGGCTCATAACCTTGAGGTCACGGGTTCGATTCCCGTCTCCGCACTTAGCAGTCTGTATAAAAGGACTATTCTATTTCTCTAGATATGTATGGTAGAGGGGCGTATCCAACCCTTTTTTATTCATTAGTTCCCGGCCCTAGAGGGCAAAATTGAGCAGTTTGCGAAGTCACTTGCCTTCAAAAAAAGAAGGCGCAAGGCCTCTCCCTACCCTGCAGAAAATAAAAATGAAACGAAAGGGACAGTCTACCTCTCCCTTCCCTTTAAAAAAAGTTTGCCCGTTGTTTGTCTCAGTTAATACCCAATTTTTGGAGCTCTGTTGGCGAGTTCTATTTCTGCCTCTGGAGCGCCCTCTTTTTTTGAGTGGGATGCAAAGGAAGGGTAAGATAGTAAGGGATACGGCACTAGACTAACACCTAATTAATACTTAATTTAATATAAGTCAGTTAAACAGTTAACTAGACTAAACTTTTTATCATAGTACTTTGATAAATTAAGCGGGCGAGCGGCGGGAATCGAACCCGTATCTTCTCCTTGGCAAGGAGATATTTTACCATTGAACTACGCTCGCTACGGTATATATTTTATAGCGTATATCCGCCTGGGTCGACCTTCTATGTCTGGGTCGACCGTTTCATTTCATTTTCTATTATATTAGAGTTTTCCTTTTTTTATTATCTGTCAATGAATATTCTAATGGGAATGGAATTTCATAATACTGAAAGAGAAGAGCTAGCAATTCGGAACGCAAATTGCGTTTTAATACGTCTCACTATTCTAATTTTTTAGAAGAAATGGCCTTTATTATTTCTTTTTTATGGGGTTAATAAATATTAACCAAATTTCATTTAAGAAATGAGAGAATTCAGAATAGCTACGAGAAAGACTAGTCCAATCCATAATGATGTACCGGAAAATACAACATTTTTATTATTTGACCAACCATCAGGAGAAGCAAATACAAGGGGTACACTAATTACTAAGACTGAGGAAGTCGCAATTAATGCAAAAACAGCTAATTGGAAAGCAATAGTCATATTTCTAATCCTCCAAGCTACCATCAAATAAAGTTGACTACATATTTGATCCCTCACTTAAACCAAAATTGTAAAAAAATACAAGAAGTAGGAGGGGTTTAATCATGAATCCATTGATTCTTCTCTTTAATTCAAATTTATTACTTAAACCGCTTTTTTATTTGGATATGGGGGTGAGAAGAGATTATTTACTCTTTATTTCACAAGCGGGTATAGCGGATCCTGTATCCGTGTATACAGTATACAGAGATATATCGAAAAGGAACTTGTATCTGATATCTTTCTAGAGGCTAATAAATCTTTTTATTTTTTATATGGCTATGTTCTATTTGTAGGAGTAAAATAAGGATTAGGCTGTGGAGAGATGGCTGAGTGGTTGATAGCTCCGGTCTTGAAAACCGGTATAGTTCTAGGAACTATCGAGGGTTCGAATCCCTCTCTCTCCTTTTGCTTATTGAATACGTTTGTTTCTTTCATTTTTATTTATTTTTTTTTTCTGTCCCTTATCTTTCTTTCATAAAAAGGAATGAATGGCTCGGCTAGATGGAATAACCGAGCCAGAACAGAAAAAAAGTAGAACAGGTATAAATAAGAAAATCTTAGTTAAGAGGGTTCATGTAAAGAACAGGTTCCAAATCACGATCGATTCCCTTTTCAAAACCTGCTGCAGCAGCTCGGGCTCTTCCTGCATGCCATAAATGGCCCACAAAAAAGAAGAATCCTAGAACAAAATGAGAAGTTGATAACCAACTTCTAGGAGAGACATAATTAACTGCATTGATCTCGGTAGCTACGCCACCCACGGAATTTAAAGAGCCTAAAGGAGCGTGGGTCATATATTCTGCTGAGCGTCGTTCTTGCCAAGGTTGTATGTCTTTTTTCAACCTACTCAAGTCCAAACCGTTGGGGCCCCTTAGAGGTTCTAACCATGGAGCACGAAGGTCCCAAAAACGCATAGTTTCCCCTCCAAAGATAACCTCCCCAGTTGGGGAACGCATTAGATATTTACCTAAACCTGTGGGTCCTTGAGCGGATCCCACATTAGCTCCAAGACGCTGGTCTCTAACTAGAAAAGTAAATGCTTGAGCTTGAGAAGCTTCTGGCCCGGTGGGTCCATAAAACTCACTCGGATAAGCTGTATTATTGAACCATACAAAACAACAAGCGATAAAACCAAAGACAGATAAAGCAGCTAAACTATAAGACAAGTAAGCTTCTCCAGACCATACAAATGCACGGCGAGCCCATGCGAAGGGTTTGGTTAAAATATGCCAAATTCCGCCAAATACACAAATAAAACCCAACCATACATGCCCACCAATTATATCTTCTAAATCATCTACACTAACAATCCACCCTTCTCCACCAAAAGGAGATTTTAGTAAATAACCAAATATAACACTGGGACTAAGGGTCAAATTGGTAATTTTTCTTACATCTCCCCCCCCAGGGGCCCAGGTATCATATACACCGCCAAAATAAAGAGCCTTGAGTACTAGAAGAAAAGCACCTAGACCTAACAAAATTAAGTGAATACCCAAAATTGTAGTCATTTTATTTCTATCTTTCCAGACATAACCAAAGAATGGAAAAGATTCCTCAAGAGTCTCGGGTCCCAGAAGCGCGTGATAAATGCCACCGAAGCCTAAGACTGCGGAGGAAATTAGGTGAAGTACGCCAGATACAAAGTACGGAAAAGTATCTAGAACTTCCCCCCCTGGCCCTACTCCCCAACCTAGAGTAGCTAAGTGTGGAAGTAAAATCAACCCTTGTTCATACATGGGCTTTTCTGGTACGAAATGGGCCACTTCAAATAGGTTCATTGCTCCGGCCCAGAATACGATTAATCCGGCATGAGCTACATGAGCTCCAAGCAGTTTACCGGACAAATTGATAAGTCTGGCATTCCCAGCCCACCAAGCAAAGCCGGTGGTTTCTTGGTCACGACCAGCTAAAACGAAAGTTCCATTAAAGAGCGTTTCCACGTGGTAGAACCTCCTCAGGGAATATAAGATTTTCATGAGGCTGATCCTGAGCTGCCATCCACGCACGAATACCCTCGTTTAAAAGAATATTTTTGGTGTAGAAAGTCTCAAATTCAGGATCTTCCGCTGCACGGATTTCCTGGGAAACAAAGTCATAGGCACGTAAGTTCAGAGCCAAGCCAACTACGCCAATAGCACTCATCCATAAACCGGTGACGGGTACAAATAGCATAAAGAAATGTAACCAACGTTTATTGGAAAAAGCAACACCAAAGATTTGGGACCAAAAGCGGTTAGCAGTGACCATTGAATAAGTTTCTTCAGCTTGAGTTGGGTTAAAAGCACGGAAGGTATTTGCACCATCACCGTCCTCAAATAGAGTGTTTTCTACGGTCGCTCCATGAATAGCGCATAGCAGAGCCGCACCTAATACTCCGGCAACTCCCATCATATGAAATGGGTTCAACGTCCAATTATGAAATCCTTGGAAGAAAAGGATGAATCGAAATATCGCTGCTACGCCAAAACTCGGCGCAAAGAACCAACCAGATTGCCCCAGTGGATAAATAAGGAATACAGAAACAAAAACAGCAATTGGACCAGAGAATGAGATTGCATTATAAGGCCGCAATTGAACAGACCGAGCAAGTTCAAATTGGCGTAACATGAAACCTATTAGTGCAAAAGCCCCGTGGAGAGCTACAAAAGTCCATAGACCGCCTAATTGACACCAACGAGTAAAATCTCCTTGTGCTTCGGGCCCCCATAGTAGCAACAAAGAGTGTGCTAAACTATTGGCAGGGGTAGAAACTGCTGCGGTTAAGAAATTACAACCTTCCAAATAGGAACTAGCCAATCCATGGGTATACCAAGAAGTTACAAAAGTTGTCCCTGTAAACCAACCCCCTAAAGCGAAATAAGCACAAGGAAAGAGCAATAGGCCAGACCATCCTACAAAAACGAAACGGTCCCTTCGTAACCAGTCATCCATAGTATCAAATAGATCATTTTCTTCTTTAGGAATTCTACCAAGGGCTATAGTCATAGTGATCCTCCTATTCAATTACTTCAACCATTTCCGAGCACCTCATATCACTTTCCAAGGCATATGATAGTTTTATTATCTGTGGACGATTTCTTTCTCGTTCAATGCCCTTTTTCAATGGTCTCGAAGAGAGAAATTTCCCATTTTTATCTATGGAGTCACAGTCACAACCGAGGTCGTGGTAAATCCATGAATTTGATTCGATTTGTTTTTCTTATACTATTTATTTGTTTTTCTTATACTATAGAAATAGAAATAAATTGTTTTTCTTATACTATAGAAAGAAATAAACCTTTGAATTCAGCATTATTCCAAGACTCCTATTTCAAAGTCTATCTTTTAAGGGAAAAATGCAAATAAAAGTAACCCTTCTTTTCCCATTCCCTCTCTATTGCATGGGTGGAAGAACTAAAATAATAGAGGATTCTGAAAAAAAAAAATGGACCTTCGAAATCCAATTTTATGTGTAGCGCAAAGGAGTTGCGATTTCTTCTTATTCCTATAGAACATCTAGTAACAAGAATATGAAATCGTAAATAGCGAAAAATTCTTGTCTTGCGCGGTCTAAGTCTAAGGAAATAAAAAAAATTCGCTTATACAATTTCATCTACATCGAATTTATATATCAGAATAGCGGATAGAGGCATCATTAAAGGAGTCAGGTCTACTTACTTTATGCTTCTTTCCAATTTTATGGTGGATTTGATAAGAACCCTTTTTGCTTTCTTGATAAATAATCGACAAAAAAAGCGTTTTTTTTTATATAACCTGCTTGTTTTATTATAATTATAACAAGTCCTATATGGAAATGCCCGCTAAAGAGAAAATCTATTTGATTGTCTCTCGGCCAATATCGATTTTTAGAAAGAAAAAACAAGAATTTTCTTCTTTTTTTATTAACATTAAGAAAAAAGAATATAATTAAAATGGAATTGGCAATATAATTTTTATAGACTTTTGAAAGAAAAAAAAGGGGTTTTTTGCAACCGTTATTTCTTATTTCTTGCCTATATCATATCACGGAAACCTTTCGCTTTGGAACGTGGAGAGATGGCTGAGTGGACTAAAGCGGCGGATTGCTAATCCGTTGTACAATTTTTTTGTACCGAGGGTTCGAATCCCTCTCTTTCCGCTCCCTTGGATCATTTGGGACTTTCGAATTGGAAAGAATTCTGACCCCCGGATTTTCTCATAGATAAATGTACGAAACAAATCCAATAAGAAAAAAAAAAACTGAATTTTTACTCCTCGCGTCCAGGATTCCGTCCTGGGTCATTAGATAAGAATCCAAAGATAAAGAGTGAAACAAAGAATATCACTACTGTATAAACAAAAAGTTTGAGAGTAAGCATTACATAATCTCCAAGATTTTTTTTTAAGGAATAGATTACCAGTTTTTCCTTACCACACGGATCCACTAGGATGGTTTTTTTTTATACCTAAAAATGCAAAAAAGAATTCTTGAAAAAAATTGCAAGAATTCTTTTATAATAAGCACTCTTATCAATAGCAAAAATAGGGTTAGGTGGTTAGGTATTGTGTAGGTACCTTTAGGTACCTGCTCAACCTAGGTGCAGGGGAGTAGAAAGGCTGATCCAAATTTATTGCTGTAGCTACCCATTCAATGTAGAAGAATTTAAATTTTAGAATCGAAGGTTCATAATATAAAAATATAAAACTTCTCGGCTTTTACCCATTTTAAAATTTTTTTGGAATGAACACATCATTCAATTTGGCATACAGAGTACTAAAGATTTCATCGAAAACTTACAGCAGCTTGCCAAACAAAGGCTAATAGAAAAAAGAATAGAGGTATAACAGGCATAATATCCACGATTGGATTGAAAATAGCATAAGCTTCGGGTAATTTGGCAAAGAAAAAACTAGTAGGATAAAGAACAGAATTAAAACAGATACAGGTTAAACTAAGTATATTAGGCATAACAAGCATTTCATTCTTGTAGAGTAAATAATTGGATTTTTCTTGAGTTATTTTTTTAAGGGAAAGAAGGAAAAGGCAGATTCAAAATCTTTTTTCTTCGGACTTTCCCAAACACAAAATACCTCCTTGTATTCGCACTCTCAAATGAGAGTGGAATAAATTCGACTTTCATATAATATCTTAATAGAATTCCATGTAATGATCAATGCATTTTTTTGATTCTATATTATCCGCATGTGTAGAATACTAGCAAGAGAATATCCCTCCTTTTTTATGTAATTGAAATGGTATTGACGAATAACAAATAAACATACTAGTGTTTATTAGTGTCGCATAAAACCCGAAATGGGGCGTGGCCAAGTGGTAAGGCAGCGGGTTTTGGTCCCGTTACTCGGAGGTTCGAATCCTTCCGTCCCAGATTGTTTCTGATGAAACAAACGGTGAAATCATATAGTATTCCGTACGAGACAAAAGTTTATTAAAGAGAATAATGATATCTTATTCTTTCTCAGAAAACATAATAAAGTCTTAAGTCCAGTCAAATTGACTATCTTTATTTTCATGAAAAAATGGGATCTATCAAGCACATTCAGGATATGCCTCTACTATAAAATCACTTAGTCATATTTTTTTCTTCCTTTTGGTATTCGAGTTGAAGAAGTACGAGAATTCTATAACTACCAAAAACTTTCAATCTTTTCATTGGAATAGTTTATTTAGTTATTATAGTTAATTGTTTTTGGTACTGAAAAAATATATTACTACTAGAATTCTAATTCTAGTAATTAAATTAATTAAACTTTTTTGGAGGTTGATAGTTTATTTATTGAGGAAGAGTCAATCCTTCTTTTCTCACTTCAAGATTGATCATCTCGAGCCATCCGTTGAGGGTGGAAATTTAAGAATAAATAAGTTTTAAGCAAACTTGTTTAGTCGTCTTTTTCAAACTATGTTTCATTCATATGATAGAATTTTAATATGGGTTTAAATAAATTGGATCTTGGCGGAGGCTTCCCGGATAAATACTTACTTTCTTTTATCCATATTGCTCCATAGATAGCAAGTTTTAATTAGTATAAAAAAACTAAACCAATGACTATTCATGATTCCATCCATATTGGATCAATTCTCTATACCACTTTGCAATGAAAAGAGGAATGTTTGTTATGGTAAAACTTCGTTTAAAACGATGTGGTAGAAAGCAACGTGCGACTTGAAGGACATGATCGATTGTGGATTTTGCTATCCATCATTTTCCATAGTAATGAAAATGCTCTTGGCTCGACATAGCCTGTTCTATTCGTTCCGAACCAAATTTGCGCTGGGTTTAAGTAACATAGTACACGATGGAGCTCGAGAGGACAGAATTTTTTTTATCAAGGGAAAGAATCTAGGGTTAGTGAAAACTAATAAATTAGGCCAACTTTGTCAGTCTATCCTTAATATAGAAATAAATCGAAAGGTTAAAATAAGAAGAAAGTCCAATAAAAGTATATCAGAATCAATCCCTCTTATTAGATTTCTATAGAAGAGATAAATGCTTTATCGAAGGAAATAAGAAAAAAGGGTATGTTGCTACTCTTTTGAAAGAAAAAAATAGGAATTCCCGAAGTAATGTCTAAACCCAAGGATTTCACAAATCAAAGATAAAGGATTCCAGAACAAGTAAACACAATTTTCAATTGTCTCAACAACAGAGTTGGATTAGAATAAGGAATAAAAGTCAATTCGTTCGAAATGAGACAAAGAAAAGAGTTTAAAGACGACTCAAAAATTTTGGAAGGATTTTGCCTTCGAAGTTTGTCAGGCAAAATTAGCCCACTTGAGTCATGAGTATAAATGAAATTTGTTTTTTCTGTAAGGAAATTAATGCACGTCATAGTCTAATTTCTATTATTATCGACAGAAATTCGAATCATTTTCTCGAGCCGTATGAGGAGAAAACCTCATATACGTTTCTAGGGGGGGGCGTTGTTTATCTACATCTATCCCAATAAGCTGTCTATCGAATCGTTGCAATTGATGTTCGATCTCGAAGAGAAGGAAGAGATCTTCAAAAAGTAGGTTTTTATGATCCGATAAAGAATCAAACTTGTTTAAATGTTCCAGCTATTCTCTATTTCCTTGAAAAGGGTGCTCAACCAACAAGAACTGTTTATGATATTTTAAGGAAGGCAGAATTCTTTAAAGAAAAAGAAAGAACTTTGAGTTAATTGAAGAACTAAATGAATCAAAAAATAGGATAGGAGAAGATTATTAGTATTCCTAGTTGTCTAATTATTTAGACACAATTTACCTCTTTTTTAATCCTATTTGGATTTATATTATATCGTGCCAATCCAACATAAGCCCCTATTTTATTTACTTTTTCTATCTAATTTGTTTTCTTACCATTGTATTTCCATTGACAAAGGTCTATTGAACAAATAGAATTTGTAGATAGATGGGTCTCTTTATCCTCACTCCATATTCAATTTTTCCGCCTACACTTCGCTCAAATGATAAGGGTGTTCCTCTTGCATGTATTCTCATACAATATAATATATATTTTTTATAATATATATTTTTTGTTAATAAAAATCGCTAAAAATAAGGAGAATTTGGCCATCGTGATTAGGGTCGCTCTTTTTTTAACTTTACTTTAGTGGAATTTCACCGGACCTGTTCGTTTTGGCATTTGAGTGTTTTTCATGGTCGATAAAAAAAATCTTTTGATGTCTTGCTAGTTCAATGTTTTGACAGAAGCGCGCGGTGTAATTCCATTGATTTTTGGATTTCGATCGTATCTAAGATCCTTTTTTTATCTGGGTTGCTAACTCAATGGTAGAGTACTCGGCTTTTAAGTGCGACTATGATCTTTTACACATTTGGATGAAACAACAAATTCGTCCAGACTCTTGGTAGAGTCTAGAAGACCACGACTGATCCTCAAAGGTAATGAATGGAAAAAATAGCATGTCGTAATAAAATCAATCTTTTTTGAATGGAATCCAAAATTACGATTTTCTGGGTCTAATGAATAAATGGATAGAGCCTGGCTCCAATTCTGGTAAAATAAAAAGCAACGAGCTGAACTTCCTAATTGGAATGATTCCCCGCTCTAATTAGACGTTAAAAATAGATTAGTGCCGGATGCGGGGAAAGGTTGGGTTTTCCTATGAGTGGACCCTTTATTTTTTCTTTTTTTTTTTAGAAATCCTAATTATTCTTGATTATGGATTGAATAAGGGATGTTATGGATTGAATGTGTAAAAGAAGCAGTATATTGATAAAGAGGCTGTATTCCAAAGTCAAAAGAGCGATTGGCCTGCAAAAATAAAAAACTTGTTCTGTTCTTTTTTTTTAATTAGAACAAACATAAACTAATTGGGTAGAAAAGGAGCAGAAAAAGATCTGTGGATTAGACTCCCTTTCTTTCCAGGGTTTGTATTAAAAATGCAACACCCTGTTCTGACCATATTGCACTATGTATCATCATTCGATAAACCGAGAAATGCTTCTTCTCTCTGATTCAAGTAGAAATACAAATGGAAAAATTCGAAGGGTATTCAGAAAAACATAAATCTCGTCAACAATACTTTGTCTACCCACTTCTCTTTCAGGAATATATTTATGCATTTGCCCACCATTATGGATTAAATGGTTCTGAACCTGTGGAAATAGTTGTTAGTTGTAATAACAAGAAATTTAGTTCACTACTTGTGAAACGTTTAATTATTCGAATGTATCAGCAGAATTTTTTGGATAACTCGGTTAATCATCCTAACCAAGATCGATTATTGGATTACAAAAATTATTTTTATTCTGAGTTTTATTCTCAGATTCTATCTGAAGGGTTTGCGATCGTTGTGGAAATCCCATTCTCGCTACGGGAATTTTTTTGTCTGAAAGAAAAAGAAATACCAAAGTTTCAGAATTTACGCTCTATTCATTCAATATTTCCCTTTTTAGAAGACAAATTTTTGCATTTGGATTATCTATCACATATAGAAATACCCTATCCTATCCATTTGGAAATCCTGGTTCAACTCCTTCAATACCGTATCCAAGATGTTCCATCTTTGCATTTATTGCGATTCTTTCTCAACTATTATTCGAATTGGAATAGTTTTATTACTTCAATGAAATCCATTTTTTTTTTTCAAAAAGAAAATAAAAGACTATTTCAATTCCTATATAACTCTTATGTATCAGAATATGAATTTTTTTTGTTGTTTCTTCGTAAACAATCTTCTTGCTTACCATTAGCATCTTCTGGAACTTTTCTGGAACGAATCCACTTTTCTAGGAAGATGGAACATTTTGGGATAATGTACCCTGGTTTTTCTCGGAAAACCCTATGGTTCTTTATGGATCCTCTTATGCATTATGTTCGATATCAAGGAAAGGCAATTCTTGCATCAAAAGGCACTTTTTTTTTGAAGAAGAAATGGAAATGCTACCTTATCAATTTCTGGCAATATTATTTCTGTTTTTGGACTCAGCCGCGAAGAATCCATATAAACCAATTAGCAAACTCTTGCTTCGATTTTATGGGGTACCTTTCAAGTGTACAAAAAAGTTCTTTGTTAGTAAGGAATCAAATGCTGGAGAATTCATTTCTAATAGATACTCGAATGAAAAAATTCGATACCATAGTCCCCGCTACTCTCCTCATAGGATACTTATCAAAAGCTCAATTTTGTACTGGATCGGGGCATCCTATTAGTAAACCCATTTGGACAGATTTATCAGATTGGGATATTCTTGATCGATTTGGTCGGATATGTAGAAATCTTTTTCATTATCATAGTGGATCTTCGAAAAAACGGACTTTGTATCGACTAAAGTATATACTTCGACTTTCATGTGCTAGAACTTTAGCTCGTAAACATAAAAGCACGGTACGAACTTTTATGCAACGATTGGGTTCGGCATTTTTAGAAGAATTTTTTATGGAAGAAGAGCAAGTTTTTTTCTTTGATGTTCACCAAAACAACTCTTTTTTCTTTCTGTGGATCACACACTGAGCGTATTTGGTATTTGGATATTATACGTATCAATGACCTGGTCAACCCTCTTAATTAATCATTAGACGAAATTAAGAAACAGGAAAGGGTTGATAAATGATCAAGAAAAAAACTTTTCTATTTTTCATTCTGAAATGTTCTTTTTATTATAATAAAGAGTAGGTGAATCAACTTACTAATTAAAAAAATTAGTAGAACTTCCTCTTTGGAATAGAAATTGGCTATTTCTACATAGGGAAAGTCGTGTGCAATGAAAAATGCAAGCACGATTTGGGGAGGGATTTTTCTCTATTGTAACAAGGAAGAATTATCTACTCCATCCGACTAGTTCCGGGTTCGAGTCCCGGGCAACCCATATAGAAAAGACCCATCAAAGTTTTTCACTTTGACTCACTTCATTTACAAATACAAAATTATTGGTTTGGTTAATTTAGTTATATGGATAGCTAATCTTTGGGCTGACTTGGTTGACATTGGTATATAGTCTATGTTATACTGTTAAATAACAAGCCTTCTATTATCTATATTCTAGTTAATACGTGTGCTTGGGAGTCCTTGCAATTTGAATAAACCAAGATCTTACCATGACTGCAATTTTAGAGAGACGCGAAAGTACAAGCCTGTGGGGTCGCTTCTGCAACTGGATAACTAGCACTGAAAATCGTCTTTACATCGGATGGTTCGGTGTTTTGATGATCCCTACCTTATTGACCGCAACTTCTGTATTTATTATCGCCTTCATCGCTGCCCCTCCAGTAGATATTGATGGTATTCGTGAGCCTGTTTCTGGTTCTTTACTTTATGGAAACAATATTATCTCTGGTGCTATTATCCCTACTTCTGCGGCGATCGGATTGCACTTTTACCCAATTTGGGAAGCTGCATCTGTTGATGAGTGGTTATACAATGGTGGTCCTTATGAGCTAATTGTTCTACACTTCTTACTTGGTGTAGCTTGTTATATGGGTCGTGAGTGGGAACTTAGTTTCCGTCTGGGTATGCGTCCTTGGATTGCTGTTGCATATTCAGCTCCTGTTGCAGCTGCTACTGCTGTTTTCTTGATTTACCCTATTGGTCAAGGAAGCTTTTCTGATGGTATGCCTTTAGGAATCTCTGGTACTTTCAACTTTATGATTGTATTCCAGGCAGAGCACAACATCCTTATGCATCCATTCCACATGTTAGGTGTAGCTGGTGTATTCGGCGGTTCCCTATTCAGTGCTATGCATGGTTCCTTGGTAACCTCTAGTTTGATCAGGGAAACTACTGAAAATGAATCCGCTAATGAGGGTTACAAATTTGGTCAAGAGGAAGAAACTTATAATATTGTGGCTGCTCATGGTTATTTTGGCCGATTAATCTTCCAATATGCTAGTTTCAACAACTCTCGTTCTTTACACTTCTTCTTGGCTGCTTGGCCTGTAGTAGGAATCTGGTTCACTGCTTTAGGTATTAGTACTATGGCTTTCAACCTAAATGGTTTCAATTTCAACCAATCTGTAGTTGATAGTCAAGGTCGCGTTATTAATACTTGGGCTGATATCATCAACCGTGCTAACCTTGGTATGGAAGTAATGCACGAACGTAATGCTCACAACTTCCCTCTAGACTTAGCTGCTGTTGAAGTTCCATCTATTAATGGATAAGGTTTTTCTGCTAACATATAAGAATTTTTGAAGACAGAAATACCCAATATCTTGTTCTAGCAAGATATTGGGTATTTCTGTCTTTATTTTGAATCTTTTTTTCTTCTTAATCTTTCTATTCAGAATTCAGTTAACGACGAGATTTAGTATCCTTTCTTGCATTTTCATAACTCGTGAAATGCCGAGTAGGCACGAATTCCCCCAATTTGCGACCTACCATAGGATTTGTTATGTAAATAGGTATATGTTCCTTTCCATTATGAATCGCGATTGTATGGCCAACCATTGTGGGTAGAATGCTAGATGCCCGGGACCACGTTACTATTGTTTCTTTCTCCTCCTTCATATTGACCTTTTCTATCTTTGCCAATAAATGATGAGCTACAAAAGGATTCGTTTTTTTTCGTGTCACAGCTGATTACTCCTTTTTTCCTTTTTAAAGAGTGGCATTCTATGTCCAATATCTCGATCGAAGTACGGAGGTCAGAATAAATAGAATAATGATCAATGGAAAAAAGAAAAAAATCCTTTAGCTGGATAAGGGGCGGATGTAGCCAAGTGGATCAAGGCAGTGGATTGTGAATCCACCATGCGCGGGTTCAATTCCCGTCGTTCGCCCATCGCATTATTGCAAATTCCAAAAATGCAATTTTCCATATTCCTAGTTACGTATTTACTTACGGCGACGAAGAATAAAACTATCGCTATATTTTTTCCTTTTCCTAGTTCTTCTTCCAAGCGCAGGATAACCCCAAGGGGTTGTGGGTTTTTTTCTACCAATGGGAGCTTTCCCTTCACCGCCCCCATGGGGGTGGTCCACAGGGTTCATAACTACCCCTCTTACTACGGGGCGTTTACCTAGCCAACACTTAGATCCGGCTCTACCCAAACTTTTTTGGTTCACCCCAACATTACCCACTTGTCCGACTGTTGCTAAGCAGTTTTGGGATACTAAACGGACCTCCCCAGATGGTAATCTTAAAGTGGCCGATTTACCCTCTTTTGCAATGAGTTTCGCTACAGCACCTGCTGCTCTAGCTAATTGCCCACCCCTTCCACGTGTGATTTCTATGTTATGCATGGCCGTGCCTAAGGGCATATCGGTTGAAGTAGATTCTTCTTTTCTCTCAAAAAACCCCTTCCCAAACTGTACAAGCTTCTTCCAAAGCATACGGCTTTCTAGATGTATATGACGATCTCTAGACAGATGGATCTTATATGAATCATATGATGAAGTACCACATGAGTGGATATATAGGAAAGGAATCCAAATCTGCCGAATCGCTCATGTTATGATCTTCTACATCCTAGGTCTCTGCGTTCCGTCATCGCTTATGTTCTTCATGTAGCATTCAGATCGAATGACTCTATGAAATTACGTCGATACTTCCACATATTATGGGTAACGTAGGAGACATCCCTATTTTCCCCCGGGGGTCTTAATTACCACTGCTTAGCTTTCAATTTGCCTCTGACCATCAAATTAAATGTGAATAACCCGTCCTCCTCTCTTTGAAACAAGGGGCGCTTCCGGTTCTGTGCGTGCTTCAAACAATTTTGTCTTCTCCATATTACCATATCTCTAGAGCCAATAATTTTCTATGAGGAACTACTGAACTCAATCACTTGCTGCCGTTACTCAACAGTTTTCTGTTGAGGTCTATCCCGTAGAGGTAGTCAAATTGGATCAGTGATCGATTTCTAGGTTTCGTCGTAAACCTAATTGGTTACTTCCAATTACGTAAATCAATAGTTCAAACCGCACTCAAAGGTAGGGCATTTCCCATTGATATAGGAACTTTTGTACCAGAAACAATAGTATCTCCAATTATAGCCCCTCTGGGATGTAAAATATATCTCTTCTCACCATCCCCATAGTGTATGAGACAAATGTATGCATTTCGATTAGGGTCGTATTCTATGGTTACGATTCTACCAGATATGTCTTTTTGATTCCGTCGAAAATCTATTTTACGGTATAGGCGCTTATGACCTCCCCCTCTATGCCTTGCGGTAATGATTCCTCTGGAATTACGACCTTTACCACAACGGTGCCGTCCATGGATCAAATTATTTCGTGGATTGGATTTCACTTGCCTGTCTACGGTTCCCTTGCGTGTGCTCGGGATAGGTGTTTTGTATAAATGTTTCGCCGTATTATTAAGTATTCTCCTTTAGTTTTTTTCTCTATCTAGAAGTGGAATAGAATAACCCGGTTGAAGGGTAATGATCATACGTCTGTAATGCATTGTATGGCCCAGAATAGGTCCTATTCTTCTACCTTTTCCAGGTAGTCGATGGCTATTCACAGCTACCACCTTAACACCAAAGAAGAGTTCGACCCAATGCTTTATTTCTGTCTTAGTGAATCCCGATTCGACATTAAAAGTATATTGATTCTTTCCCAATAAACGAAGACTTTTTTCTGTAAATACTGCGTATTTGATTCCATCCATAAATCGACTTTCCCTCCTATGCTCTGAGTTCCAGTATCGATAAGAATTCGAGTTCTTATTGTTCTTATGTTATGGTATGAATATACCATACCAATTCGTTATGTATGGATGCATGGATGAGATTCCATGGATAGAGAGCCAGTTCCAATAGACTTATGGAATGTTCCCGTTCGTGTGCATCCAGCAGGAATTGAACCCGCAAATTTACCAATTATGAGTTGGGCGCTTTAACCATTCAGCCATGGATGCTTAACAGGGATCATCGTACATCGTAAATAACCAATTTTCATATAGAAAGACATATCATAGAAAAATGAAATCGAAAATATTCCGAGATGGCAAATATTCGGAGATGACTATGAAAACACCTCTCTGGATCCTCGAATTGAAAGAGAGATTGAGAGGGATCAAGAATCCTAATTCTCGCTATTTGGAATGGATCCAATTCTATTGAGTCTGACTCATAGTGATCATTTCTCTTTAGCAAAGAATGACCTTGGTTATCAAAGGATTGAACAACCGGGATCCATTTACTTATGATACCTAGTTGGCAT
>NW_028261027.1:0-34860 GCF_056163025.1 Triticum urartu | reverse complement strand
TTTTCTGAGAAAGAATAAGATATCATTATTCTCTTTAATAAACTTTTGTCTCGTACGGAATACTATATGATTTCACCGTTTGTTTCATCAGAAACAATCTGGGACGGAAGGATTCGAACCTCCGAGTAACGGGACCAAAACCCGCTGCCTTACCACTTGGCCACGCCCCATTTCGGGTTTTATGCGACACTAATAAACACTAGTATGTTTATTTGTTATTCGTCAATACCATTTCAATTACATAAAAAAGGAGGGATATTCTCTTGCTAGTATTCTACACATGCGGATAATATAGAATCAAAAAAATGCATTGATCATTACATGGAATTCTATTAAGATATTATATGAAAGTCGAATTTATTCCACTCTCATTTGAGAGTGCGAATACAAGGAGGTATTTTGTGTTTGGGAAAGTCCGAAGAAAAAAGATTTTGAATCTGCCTTTTCCTTCTTTCCCTTAAAAAAATAACTCAAGAAAAATCCAATTATTTACTCTACAAGAATGAAATGCTTGTTATGCCTAATATACTTAGTTTAACCTGTATCTGTTTTAATTCTGTTCTTTATCCTACTAGTTTTTTCTTTGCCAAATTACCCGAAGCTTATGCTATTTTCAATCCAATCGTGGATATTATGCCTGTTATACCTCTATTCTTTTTTCTATTAGCCTTTGTTTGGCAAGCTGCTGTAAGTTTTCGATGAAATCTTTAGTACTCTGTATGCCAAATTGAATGATGTGTTCATTCCAAAAAAATTTTAAAATGGGTAAAAGCCGAGAAGTTTTATATTTTTATATTATGAACCTTCGATTCTAAAATTTAAATTCTTCTACATTGAATGGGTAGCTACAGCAATAAATTTGGATCAGCCTTTCTACTCCCCTGCACCTAGGTTGAGCAGGTACCTAAAGGTACCTACACAATACCTAACCACCTAACCCTATTTTTGCTATTGATAAGAGTGCTTATTATAAAAGAATTCTTGCAATTTTTTTCAAGAATTCTTTTTTGCATTTTTAGGTATAAAAAAAAACCATCCTAGTGGATCCGTGTGGTAAGGAAAAACTGGTAATCTATTCCTTAAAAAAAAATCTTGGAGATTATGTAATGCTTACTCTCAAACTTTTTGTTTATACAGTAGTGATATTCTTTGTTTCACTCTTTATCTTTGGATTCTTATCTAATGACCCAGGACGGAATCCTGGACGCGAGGAGTAAAAATTCAGTTTTTTTTTTTCTTATTGGATTTGTTTCGTACATTTATCTATGAGAAAATCCGGGGGTCAGAATTCTTTCCAATTCGAAAGTCCCAAATGATCCAAGGGAGCGGAAAGAGAGGGATTCGAACCCTCGGTACAAAAAAAATTGTACAACGGATTAGCAATCCGCCGCTTTAGTCCACTCAGCCATCTCTCCACGTTCCAAAGCGAAAGGTTTCCGTGATATGATATAGGCAAGAAATAAGAAATAACGGTTGCAAAAAAACCCCTTTTTTTTCTTTCAAAAGTCTATAAAAATTATATTGCCAATTCCATTTTAATTATATTCTTTTTTCTTAATGTTAATAAAAAAAGAAGAAAATTCTTGTTTTTTCTTTCTAAAAATCGATATTGGCCGAGAGACAATCAAATAGATTTTCTCTTTAGCGGGCATTTCCATATAGGACTTGTTATAATTATAATAAAACAAGCAGGTTATATAAAAAAAACGCTTTTTTTGTCGATTATTTATCAAGAAAGCAAAAAGGGTTCTTATCAAATCCACCATAAAATTGGAAAGAAGCATAAAGTAAGTAGACCTGACTCCTTTAATGATGCCTCTATCCGCTATTCTGATATATAAATTCGATGTAGATGAAATTGTATAAGCGAATTTTTTTTATTTCCTTAGACTTAGACCGCGCAAGACAAGAATTTTTCGCTATTTACGATTTCATATTCTTGTTACTAGATGTTCTATAGGAATAAGAAGAAATCGCAACTCCTTTGCGCTACACATAAAATTGGATTTCGAAGGTCCATTTTTTTTTTTCAGAATCCTCTATTATTTTAGTTCTTCCACCCATGCAATAGAGAGGGAATGGGAAAAGAAGGGTTACTTTTATTTGCATTTTTCCCTTAAAAGATAGACTTTGAAATAGGAGTCTTGGAATAATGCTGAATTCAAAGGTTTATTTCTTTCTATAGTATAAGAAAAACAATTTATTTCTATTTCTATAGTATAAGAAAAACAAATAAATAGTATAAGAAAAACAAATCGAATCAAATTCATGGATTTACCACGACCTCGGTTGTGACTGTGACTCCATAGATAAAAATGGGAAATTTCTCTCTTCGAGACCATTGAAAAAGGGCATTGAACGAGAAAGAAATCGTCCACAGATAATAAAACTATCATATGCCTTGGAAAGTGATATGAGGTGCTCGGAAATGGTTGAAGTAATTGAATAGGAGGATCACTATGACTATAGCCCTTGGTAGAATTCCTAAAGAAGAAAATGATCTATTTGATACTATGGATGACTGGTTACGAAGGGACCGTTTCGTTTTTGTAGGATGGTCTGGCCTATTGCTCTTTCCTTGTGCTTATTTCGCTTTAGGGGGTTGGTTTACAGGGACAACTTTTGTAACTTCTTGGTATACCCATGGATTGGCTAGTTCCTATTTGGAAGGTTGTAATTTCTTAACCGCAGCAGTTTCTACCCCTGCCAATAGTTTAGCACACTCTTTGTTGCTACTATGGGGGCCCGAAGCACAAGGAGATTTTACTCGTTGGTGTCAATTAGGCGGTCTATGGACTTTTGTAGCTCTCCACGGGGCTTTTGCACTAATAGGTTTCATGTTACGCCAATTTGAACTTGCTCGGTCTGTTCAATTGCGGCCTTATAATGCAATCTCATTCTCTGGTCCAATTGCTGTTTTTGTTTCTGTATTCCTTATTTATCCACTGGGGCAATCTGGTTGGTTCTTTGCGCCGAGTTTTGGCGTAGCAGCGATATTTCGATTCATCCTTTTCTTCCAAGGATTTCATAATTGGACGTTGAACCCATTTCATATGATGGGAGTTGCCGGAGTATTAGGTGCGGCTCTGCTATGCGCTATTCATGGAGCGACCGTAGAAAACACTCTATTTGAGGACGGTGATGGTGCAAATACCTTCCGTGCTTTTAACCCAACTCAAGCTGAAGAAACTTATTCAATGGTCACTGCTAACCGCTTTTGGTCCCAAATCTTTGGTGTTGCTTTTTCCAATAAACGTTGGTTACATTTCTTTATGCTATTTGTACCCGTCACCGGTTTATGGATGAGTGCTATTGGCGTAGTTGGCTTGGCTCTGAACTTACGTGCCTATGACTTTGTTTCCCAGGAAATCCGTGCAGCGGAAGATCCTGAATTTGAGACTTTCTACACCAAAAATATTCTTTTAAACGAGGGTATTCGTGCGTGGATGGCAGCTCAGGATCAGCCTCATGAAAATCTTATATTCCCTGAGGAGGTTCTACCACGTGGAAACGCTCTTTAATGGAACTTTCGTTTTAGCTGGTCGTGACCAAGAAACCACCGGCTTTGCTTGGTGGGCTGGGAATGCCAGACTTATCAATTTGTCCGGTAAACTGCTTGGAGCTCATGTAGCTCATGCCGGATTAATCGTATTCTGGGCCGGAGCAATGAACCTATTTGAAGTGGCCCATTTCGTACCAGAAAAGCCCATGTATGAACAAGGGTTGATTTTACTTCCACACTTAGCTACTCTAGGTTGGGGAGTAGGGCCAGGGGGGGAAGTTCTAGATACTTTTCCGTACTTTGTATCTGGCGTACTTCACCTAATTTCCTCCGCAGTCTTAGGCTTCGGTGGCATTTATCACGCGCTTCTGGGACCCGAGACTCTTGAGGAATCTTTTCCATTCTTTGGTTATGTCTGGAAAGATAGAAATAAAATGACTACAATTTTGGGTATTCACTTAATTTTGTTAGGTCTAGGTGCTTTTCTTCTAGTACTCAAGGCTCTTTATTTTGGCGGTGTATATGATACCTGGGCCCCTGGGGGGGGAGATGTAAGAAAAATTACCAATTTGACCCTTAGTCCCAGTGTTATATTTGGTTATTTACTAAAATCTCCTTTTGGTGGAGAAGGGTGGATTGTTAGTGTAGATGATTTAGAAGATATAATTGGTGGGCATGTATGGTTGGGTTTTATTTGTGTATTTGGCGGAATTTGGCATATTTTAACCAAACCCTTCGCATGGGCTCGCCGTGCATTTGTATGGTCTGGAGAAGCTTACTTGTCTTATAGTTTAGCTGCTTTATCTGTCTTTGGTTTTATCGCTTGTTGTTTTGTATGGTTCAATAATACAGCTTATCCGAGTGAGTTTTATGGACCCACCGGGCCAGAAGCTTCTCAAGCTCAAGCATTTACTTTTCTAGTTAGAGACCAGCGTCTTGGAGCTAATGTGGGATCCGCTCAAGGACCCACAGGTTTAGGTAAATATCTAATGCGTTCCCCAACTGGGGAGGTTATCTTTGGAGGGGAAACTATGCGTTTTTGGGACCTTCGTGCTCCATGGTTAGAACCTCTAAGGGGCCCCAACGGTTTGGACTTGAGTAGGTTGAAAAAAGACATACAACCTTGGCAAGAACGACGCTCAGCAGAATATATGACCCACGCTCCTTTAGGCTCTTTAAATTCCGTGGGTGGCGTAGCTACCGAGATCAATGCAGTTAATTATGTCTCTCCTAGAAGTTGGTTATCAACTTCTCATTTTGTTCTAGGATTCTTCTTTTTTGTGGGCCATTTATGGCATGCAGGAAGAGCCCGAGCTGCTGCAGCAGGTTTTGAAAAGGGAATCGATCGTGATTTGGAACCTGTTCTTTACATGAACCCTCTTAACTAAGATTTTCTTATTTATACCTGTTCTACTTTTTTTCTGTTCTGGCTCGGTTATTCCATCTAGCCGAGCCATTCATTCCTTTTTATGAAAGAAAGATAAGGGACAGAAAAAAAAAATAAATAAAAATGAAAGAAACAAACGTATTCAATAAGCAAAAGGAGAGAGAGGGATTCGAACCCTCGATAGTTCCTAGAACTATACCGGTTTTCAAGACCGGAGCTATCAACCACTCAGCCATCTCTCCACAGCCTAATCCTTATTTTACTCCTACAAATAGAACATAGCCATATAAAAAATAAAAAGATTTATTAGCCTCTAGAAAGATATCAGATACAAGTTCCTTTTCGATATATCTCTGTATACTGTATACACGGATACAGGATCCGCTATACCCGCTTGTGAAATAAAGAGTAAATAATCTCTTCTCACCCCCATATCCAAATAAAAAAGCGGTTTAAGTAATAAATTTGAATTAAAGAGAAGAATCAATGGATTCATGATTAAACCCCTCCTACTTCTTGTATTTTTTTACAATTTTGGTTTAAGTGAGGGATCAAATATGTAGTCAACTTTATTTGATGGTAGCTTGGAGGATTAGAAATATGACTATTGCTTTCCAATTAGCTGTTTTTGCATTAATTGCGACTTCCTCAGTCTTAGTAATTAGTGTACCCCTTGTATTTGCTTCTCCTGATGGTTGGTCAAATAATAAAAATGTTGTATTTTCCGGTACATCATTATGGATTGGACTAGTCTTTCTCGTAGCTATTCTGAATTCTCTCATTTCTTAAATGAAATTTGGTTAATATTTATTAACCCCATAAAAAAGAAATAATAAAGGCCATTTCTTCTAAAAAATTAGAATAGTGAGACGTATTAAAACGCAATTTGCGTTCCGAATTGCTAGCTCTTCTCTTTCAGTATTATGAAATTCCATTCCCATTAGAATATTCATTGACAGATAATAAAAAAAGGAAAACTCTAATATAATAGAAAATGAAATGAAACGGTCGACCCAGACATAGAAGGTCGACCCAGGCGGATATACGCTATAAAATATATACCGTAGCGAGCGTAGTTCAATGGTAAAATATCTCCTTGCCAAGGAGAAGATACGGGTTCGATTCCCGCCGCTCGCCCGCTTAATTTATCAAAGTACTATGATAAAAAGTTTAGTCTAGTTAACTGTTTAACTACTTATATTAAATTAAGTATTAATTAGGTGTTAGTCTAGTGCCGTATCCCTTACTATCTTACCCTTCCTTTGCATCCCACTCAAAAAAAGAGGGCGCTCCAGAGGCAGAAATAGAACTCGCCAACAGAGCTCCAAAAATTGGGTATTAACTGAGACAAACAACGGGCAAACTTTTTTTAAAGGGAAGGGAGAGGTAGACTGTCCCTTTCGTTTCATTTTTATTTTCTGCAGGGTAGGGAGAGGCCTTGCGCCTTCTTTTTTTGAAGGCAAGTGACTTCGCAAACTGCTCAATTTTGCCCTCTAGGGCCGGGAACTAATGAATAAAAAAGGGTTGGATACGCCCCTCTACCATACATATCTAGAGAAATAGAATAGTCCTTTTATACAGACTGCTAAGTGCGGAGACGGGAATCGAACCCGTGACCTCAAGGTTATGAGCCTCGTGAGCTACCAAACTGCTCTACTCCGCTCTGGAGTACCAGAAACTGGTGGACAAAAAAGGCTTGAATACAAGCCTCTAACATGTCTAGACAAATAGAATACTCCTTTTATACAGAATGGAGCGGGTAGCGGGAATCGAACCCGCATCGTTAGCTTGGAAGGCTAGGGGTTATAGTCGACGTTGGTTGATTATTTTTAACGTCTCTAATTCAAAACCGAACATGAAATTTTGATTTCATTCGGCTCCTTTATGGATATTCTCACCACTTAACATCTATGTCAGCTTTTCTATTTGAATGGAACCAAAGCTCTCCGCTTTCTAGATGATCCTTATAGAGTAGGAGATAGAAATTCTATCTAAATTCATCTAATCTACTTACTTCGTTCCCTAATTTCATTCAAGAGATCCTGAGGAAAAGAATTGGGTTTCCACCGAGCTGAAACAATATGCGGATGGTTCTAGTAAACCAAAACTATCGTTTTTTAGCTATTTGGCTTCCTTATTCCTTATTTTAAGAAGATTTAGTTACGATTGGAAATCAACTTTTTTGTATCTTCATCCATAGATCCTTTACTCATATTTTCAAAATTGGAATACTTAATCCAATGCAAAATTATGCTTCGCGACTCTGTACTCATAATCCTATTTTTATTTTGGATGCAATTTAAATTAGTCTTTGGATACAAATCGCCAGAATGTATATTCTTCCTCAATATGCTATTGAGAGGAAAAGGATTTAATCCTTTATAAGAACTAAAGTTTTCATCGGAATATAAAAATAAAAAACTTAAGGATGCCTTAAGTATATCATTTCAAATTCAGTTATTAATAGAACGAATCACACTTTTACCACTAAACTATACCCGCTACATTGTAGATTATGGTATAAATGGTACCCTTTGTCAAGGATAGCCATTTGACAAGAAGGCTAATTCCCCCTTATTGAATCAGATGGAGAAGGTTCATGACACTGAGCCGTTGGTACTTCTACTTCGATCGCTCGCCTTTACTTTAGGATTTAGATAGCCCCTCTGGTCTGTAAAAAAAATCTTTTCTTACCATGCTAATAGCGCCTGAACCAAATGTATTTATTTTGATTAGGATCCTATTCTACGGTTACGACTACAATAATAATTATTTACTTTGCAAGGACGTAAGTGTGTCAGACTGCTAAATTGTTTTATTATTCCTACAATATAAACTAGGGGATATAGGGGGTAACACTGTCCCTATAAATTCCTTTTTTCCTTTTCTTTTTTGTCCAGAATTGAACAAAAAAGAAATTATGGAAGATGTTTTCTTCCCCCATTAAGTCCGAGCCATAGAGTAAGAGTGAGATGAGTTTTCCAAATTCATCATAGACTTTCCCTATGGCTTGATAGAAGTAAGCAGCAAAGAGTCGTAACTTAAAGAAAAAAACGGACAGGGCCGACAGATTTACCTGATGTAAAGAAGATCCTAAAAGTCTCTGATTAGTCGACTCTCTCCATTTAACACTTTCCTCTCTCTCCTTTTTTCCACTGACTCAATTCTAGTTTATTAGATTCTTGTTTAAAAGAATGCAAAAAGTTCAATAGAACTAAGAACACATAAAAAATAGCATAGAGGATCAAGGCCATTACCAAAAGTTCCTCCCAAGGATCCTATATCCTATTGGGTATCTGTTCCCCGCCTTTTCCCGCTAGGATCGGAAATCTTATATTTTCCATATCCATATACCGTTGAATCCTTGGGGTTCCAGAATCCGCCTATTTTACTAGTCTTCGGAAACGGAAAACCCTGAACCAAGAAGAGTTGGATATGTTATGTAGGGTATGTTTTTTTTTATTAATTTTATTTTGAGCTCTCAAGATATCGATATATACATATACAATCTCTACATAATGTCTCTCTCTCTATCTCTATATATTATATATATAATATGTACATTATGCAGTAGACCCATAATGGGAAATCCAAGTGGCTAATTTTTGAATTAAATAAAAAGCCCTTTTAACTCAGTGGTAGAGTAATGCCATGGTAAGGCATAAGTCATCGGTTCAAATCCGATAAAGGGCTTTTTAAATTAGTGGTAGAGTAATCTCGTGCTAAGACGTAAGTCGTTGGTTCGAATCTGATAGAGTACTTTTCTACTAAATTGATTCACTTTTTTTCTTTGTTTTTGAAACTTTCTCTATATTTTTAGAGAATTTTATGACTTAGTGCGGGATGGATGCATTTTTGGTATGAACACTAAATGAAGCACGGAGAATTAATCTATAACGATCAACTAAAAAAAATCCTAGATGAAAACATAACAGAAAAGTTGGAAAAACTCTTTGCTTTGGATCTATTTATACTTTTCGAGTATATTGACAATTCCAAAAAACTGCTCATACTATGATTATAGTATAATCACGAGCGGTTGTATATGGCCCTATCGTCTAGTGATGCCCCTATCGTCTAGTGGTTCAGGACATCTCTCTTTCAAGGAGGCAGCGGGGATTCGACTTCCCCTGGGGGTAGGGAGTATTATGAAAGGAGGTTAATCATAGATTAGCAAAAACCCTAGAATAAATTCTTCCTGGGTCGATGCCCGAGTGGTTAATGGGGACGGACTGTAAATTCGTTGACAATGTCTACGCTGGTTCAAATCCAGCTCGGCCCAAACCAAAAATCTAGGGCTTCGTGAGTATGAACTAAATCCTTTTGTTTTTCTTCCATAAAATAAAATGTCTGATCTATAGAAATAAAAGATAAAGAAAAAAGGGAAATTTTTTTTTCTAATCCATATCTCTCTCATTCCTTTCTTACAAACAAAAGAGTTTTTCTTATTGAAGGCTGGATTATTATCCATTTTTAGTGATAAAAAATCACGACATACTAGTTATGTCACTCTCACTATACCCACGTATAATATAATATGTGGGTATGTAGTATATGATTCGTCTATTTCTTAGAGTACGAAAGACGAATCGAATCTTCTTATGGTTCTATTTAAGAATGGGTATGCCATACACCCCGCGGGGATTGTAGTTCAATTGGTCAGAGCACCGCCCTGTCAAGGCGGAAGCTGCGGGTTCGAGCCCCGTCAGTCCCGAACTAGGGTTCAATGAATGGAGAAATTGATATTTCCTTTTTCCATGAAAAAAAGGGGCAGGGAGCAAGATCAAATACCCACAGGGCACCCTTACTTCACTTTTTTATTTTGCATCTCTCATTAAAGAGGGAGGGAGGGCATATAGGAATTTTTTTTTCACTACTCCCAATCGATAAAGAAAGACACACATACGATATGTGGATTAGTAGAATTTAGGATATTATATTACTCTATCTTTCTTTATGATGATACCATCCTCATCTTAATTTCCTATTCCACTCTTATGGAATAGAGTACCGGTATTTTACCGGAATCCATACATAAATCGTATTCCCTTTTTATTTCAGACCTCTTTTCCCCATCTCACTTCTACTGCTTATTTGGATGTCTATGTGACCCATAGAAAGTGAAAGTTGGTCATATAATACATACATAATTGTATGTATAACTATAAGAAAAAGGAAGGGAAATTGTATAAGATTAAGAAAGTATAAGATTAAGAAAGCTCGTGGGTTAGAGATATAGAAAAGAAAAAGTAGAAAAGGATTAAAAAAGAGGGAATTCCTAATCCAATCAAAAAACCCATTTTGGTCTTAGTGTGGATAGAGGATCTTCCTATGTTATACTATATAACTCTCATCCGTGAAATATAACTCTCATCCATGAATTGATTTGATAGATCCGATATTCATAATATTGAATTGATTCAGTATTATCAGAATGCAAGCCCTACCCTTGAATTTACAAGATACCCCTTTTTCCTCTCCATGGGATTACATCCCGAGTTATTGTGAAAATAAAAAATAAAGAGGTTATGGAAGTCAATATTCTCGCATTTATTGCTACTGCACTGTTCATTCTAGTTCCTACTTCTTTTTTACTTATTATTTATGTAAAAACAGTCAGCCAAAATAATTAATTGGAATTCCAATTAATCATTGAAGAAATTAAAAAGGGATTAAATAAAAAAAATCCAAGTCTTAAATGAAAGGATCTGGTTGGAATCTTAAAGTGTGGTAGAAAGAACTACATATAGTTTTTTCTACGACACTTTAGATTCTTTCTATTATATTATCTTTGAATCTACATAGAATAGATTAGTAGATTGAAATAGTTAAGTAGTCTAATTCAATTTCTTTTTTCATTGCATCCACTTAATTTCAATCAGGTCAAAATAAAAAAATCTAAGACAATTCTTGACCAAAGAATCCATGGAAGGAAAGAAAAATAATATGAAGAATAGACTATAGTAAAAAGTAAAAGGAAATGGAAAATGTGTGATATGCCGTGAATAGTTCCGTGGAAGAAAGTCTAATTTTCTTATGTATAGAACTTTTTTTAACCATTCGTCATTTCTAGTAGAAATTCTGAATTGGTATAATGGCTCTTTCTTACATTACAACTTACAATACAAGAGTTTCTTACAGGAGTGAAACAAAACTAAAGAAAAAGATTAAAGAATAACGTTTGACAAAATGATTAATGCAAAATGATCCATTAAAGAAAAGAATTGATACAACAATTTGATTACTTAATCAATTAGTAGTATCCCTAGAGTCCACTCCTTCCCCATACTACTAGTGAAAGAGAAAATGTAAAGACTACCATTAAAGCAGCCCAAGCGAGACTTACTATATCCATCTAAATTATGTCTCCTATTTCTATGAAGGGATTATTCTACTATTGATCAATAATCATAGTGGAATCAAGGGTACAGAGTCAAAAAGGGATTCCGCCCTAAGGCCATGGATCAATCAGTTCAAGGAATTTACTCCTAACAAATTCTTATAGGAATTCTGGTAGAATTAGAGAGCATTAAAAATACGAGATACTATAGCCCTTTTTTCCTTAAAAAAGAAAGAGTACGGGAATGATGTCCTGAATAGAAGAAGCGGGAATAGGAAGATTTTTTATTCCTTTTGTTACTCTTTTTTTTTTTTTTAAGCAAAGGACGCCCGAATATACCATAAAATTATCGATAGATAAATATTTATTGGATACCTACCTTACCTAATGTTTATTTTTGACCTAAACCCTGCAGCCTTGCTTTGTATCATTCTATGAAAGAATGAAGAGATTTTATCCATAATACAACTCCTAAATTGATTTTTGATCGACCTATTTAATCTGATTCTCGTTAGAATTAAGTAGTCCTTACTTTAGTGTATGTAGGTAACATAAGATGTACGATAAAAAAATGTATAATAATTAGTAAGTCTTGATATTCTTTCGTGGAGTCCCTTCTTGAATCTTAGATTGAAAAAAAAAAAGAATGCCCCTTAGGGACCTTTCTTTGGATACCAAGATTTCTGACATCTTATCCTCGTATTTTAAAATTATCAAATCGAATCTCAATTAAGAACCAATTCAAATTCATATAATAAAAGAATAAGGAAACACTACCTCACCCCTATTGATAACCATTTTGGCCACTACCGTCAAAACAAACCCTAACCCTAGTTTGAGGATAGAACTATGGTATGGTTTCTCTAAACCCAGTATCGGCAGGCCCAGTTACTCTCTTGCCCGAACTTATGCGAAGTAAAAATTTATCGAATTCGATCAGCACTATAAAAAAAACCTAAGTATTTTATTGATCAGGCGGCACCCAGATTTGAACTGGGGATAAAGGATTTGCAGTCCCCTGCCTTACCGCTTGGCCATGCCGCCAAAAAATCCGATCAAAAATCTAGAAAACAGCAAGTATTCATCCACGTTTTCTTACGAAAAGCCCCTTTTATTTTGAATATAATTCTACTTACTTTTTTCCAATCTTTTTCAAAAAATCTATTCCTGCTTTTTTTGATCCAGTTTCTATTATTCTCCTCGATAGATTCTATCTTAAAACATACATTGTTAACACAATAAAACTTCCCATTTCTTTCTATTGAGATGAAAAAGAAGAAAAAGTGGATTTCTATTCACAGGCTGCAAAATTCAGAATAAATTGGAACCGTTAACTAGAATTCTCTTTTTTTTATTGCAGTAGTGAACTACTCTTAAATCGGTATTATCTCCCCCCCCTTCAATGGCATAATAAAATATTATGGCTTTATGCTTAATCCGTGTATAGGTAAACTTTAGGTCCGAACAGCATTATTATCCAAAGATCCCCTTTATGTACATATCTCTATGGGGAATCATGCTTTAATTTTTCAAAGTATTAAATTAAATATCTTGAATAAAAAAAGGAAATTTGCTCTGATATAGAGTATAACCTGACTATCTTGGCGTACCCAAGTGAAATTACGATAAAAGAAAAGCATGGATATGGGGAGAGGTGGATAACTAGATTGGCATGTACTTAAAAAAGGGACTTACTTTATTTTAGAATTCCACAATGAAATACTGAATTTTCTAGCAATTATACTACTCCGATCCGAAATAAAAAAGAACCCTCAAATTATTTTGAGAAATTAAAGTAAGCACGCTATTCTAAATCGAAGTAAAGTCAAACTTTCTAGTATATTATATTACGGCTTTATTACATTCATAGAAAGGAGATAAAATGAGAAATCTTTGCCATCCAATCTGATTAGAATATCATAACATAAAGTATAAGTGGCAGAATTTTTTTTGTAGGAATGTTTTATCAATTCATTTTCATTTCATTTGTACCCCTGGCAAACTCGAACTTTCGTCCAAATGGTCTCTATTCATATGTATGAAATACATATATGAAATACGTATGTGGAGTTCCCTAGAATTTCATGTGATTCAGTAAACAGAATATAGATTCCATGATTGCTAGATCGATCCATAGGGATTGATGAAGAGTGAGCTGATAATGGAATTTTTCTTTGATAAACAGGAAACTTAAGATTAAGATGCTCCGGAATGGAAACGAGGGAATGTCCACAATACCCGGATTTAGTCAGATCCAATTCGAGGGATTTTGTAGGTTCATTAATCAAGCCTTGGCAGAAGAACTTGACAAGTTTCCAACAATTAAAGATCCAGATCACGAAATTGCATTTCAATTATTTGCGAAAGGATATCAACTGCTAGAACCCTCGATAAAAGAAAGAGATGCTGTGTATGAATCACTCACCTATTCTTCCGAATTATATGTATCTGCGAGATTAATTTTTGGTTTCGATGTGCAAAAGCAAACCATTTCTATCGGAAACATTCCTATAATGAATTCCTTAGGAACCTTTATTATAAATGGAATATACCGAATTGTGATCAATCAAATATTGCTAAGTCCTGGTATTTACTACCGCTCGGAATTAGATCATAAGGGAATTTCTATCTACACTGGCACTATAATATCAGATTGGGGGGGGAGATCGGAATTAGCAATTGATAAAAAAGAAAGGATATGGGCTCGCGTGAGTAGAAAACAAAAGATATCTATTCTAGTTCTATCATCAGCTATGGGTTCGAATCTAAGAGAAATTCTGGATAATGTTTCCTACCCTGAAATTTTCTTGTCTTTCCCGAATGCTAAAGAGAAGAAGAGGATTGAGTCAAAAGAAAAAGCTATTTTGGAGTTTTATCAACAATTTGCTTGTGTAGGTGGGGACCTGGTATTTTCGGAGTCCTTATGCGAGGAATTACAAAAGAAATTTTTTCAACAAAAATGTGAATTAGGAAGGATTGGTCGACGAAATATGAATCGGAGACTTAATCTTGATATTCCTCAGAACAATACATTCTTGTTACCACGAGATGTATTGGCCGCTACGGATCATTTGATTGGAATGAAATTTGGAACGGGTATACTTGACGATGACGATATGAATCACTTGAAAAATAAACGTATTCGTTCGGTTGCGGATCTGTTACAAGATCAATTCGGATTGGCTCTTGGTCGTTTACAACATGCAGTTCAAAAAACTATTCGTAGAGTATTCATACGTCAATCGAAACCGACTCCCCAAACTTTGGTAACTCCAACTTCAACTTCAATTTTATTAATAACTACTTATGAGACCTTTTTTGGCACATACCCGTTATCTCAAGTTTTTGATCAAACGAATCCATTGACACAAACTGTTCATGGGCGAAAAGTGAGTTGTTTAGGTCCTGGAGGGTTGACGGGGAGAACCGCAAGTTTTCGGAGCCGAGATATTCATCCGAGTCACTATGGGCGTATTTGTCCAATTGACACGTCTGAAGGAATCAATGTTGGACTTACTGGATCCTTAACAATTCATGCGAGAATTGATCACTTGTGGGGATCCATAGAGAGTCCGTTTTATGAAATATCTGCTGAGAAAGCAAAAGAAAAAAAAGAGAGACAGGTGGTTTATCTATCACCAAATAGAGATGAATATTATATGATAGCAGCAGGAAATTCTTTGTCCTTGAATCAAGGTATTCAGGAAGAACAGGTTGTTCCGGCTAGATACCGTCAAGAATTCTTGACTATTGCATGGGAACAGATTCATGTTAGAAGTATTTTTCCTTTCCAATATTTTTCTATTGGGGGTTCTCTCATTCCTTTTATTGAGCACAATGATGCGAATCGGGCTTTAATGAGTTCTAATATGCAGCGCCAAGCAGTTCCGCTTTCTCGGTCCGAGAAATGCATTGTTGGAACTGGATTGGAACGCCAAACAGCTCTAGATTCGAGGGTTTCCATTATAGCCGAACGCGAGGGAAAGATCATTTCTACTGATAGTCATAAGATACTTTTATCAAGTAGTGGGAAGACTATAAGTATTCCTTTAGTTAACCACCGTCGCTCTAACAAAAATACTTGTATGCACCAAAAACCCCGGGTTCCACGGGGTAAATCCATTAAAAAAGGACAAATTTTAGCAGAAGGAGCTGCTACAATTGGGGGCGAACTTGCTTTAGGAAAAAACGTATTAGTAGCTTATATGCCATGGGAAGGTTACAATTTTGAAGACGCAGTACTAATTAGCGAACGTTTGGTATATGAAGATATTTATACCTCTTTTCACATCCGGAAATATGAAATTCAGACGGATACGACAAGCCAGGGCTCCGCTGAAAAAATCACTAAAGAAATACCACATCTAGAAGAACATTTACTCCGCAATTTGGACAGAAATGGAGTTGTTAGGTTGGGATCCTGGGTAGAAACTGGTGATATTTTAGTAGGTAAATTAACGCCTCAGATAGCGAGCGAATCATCTTATATCGCGGAAGCTGGATTATTACGGGCCATATTTGGCCTTGAGGTTTCCACTTCAAAAGAAACTTCTCTGAAATTACCTATAGGTGGAAGAGGGCGCGTTATCGATGTGAAATGGATCCAAAGGGACCCGCTCGACATAATGGTTCGTGTATATATTTTACAGAAACGTGAAATCAAAGTTGGGGATAAAGTAGCCGGAAGACATGGGAATAAAGGGATCATTTCCAAAATTTTGCCTAGGCAAGATATGCCCTATTTGCAAGATGGAACACCCGTTGATATGGTCTTCAATCCCTTAGGAGTACCCTCCCGAATGAATGTGGGACAAATATTTGAAAGCTCGCTCGGATTAGCGGGGGATCTGCTAAAGAAACATTATAGAATAGCACCCTTTGATGAGAGATATGAGCAAGAGGCTTCAAGAAAACTTGTGTTTTCAGAATTATATGAAGCCAGTAAAGAAACAAAAAATCCATGGGTATTTGAACCCGAGTACCCGGGAAAAAGCAGAATATTTGATGGAAGAACAGGCGACCCCTTTGAGCAACCTGTTCTAATAGGGAAGTCCTATATCTTAAAATTAATTCATCAAGTTGATGAGAAAATTCATGGGCGTTCTACTGGGCCCTACTCACTTGTTACACAACAACCGGTTAGAGGAAGAGCCAAGCAAGGGGGACAACGAGTAGGAGAAATGGAAGTTTGGGCTTTAGAAGGATTTGGTGTTGCTCATATTTTACAAGAGATACTTACTTATAAATCTGACCATCTTATAGCTCGCCAAGAAATACTTAATGCTACGATCTGGGGAAAAAGAATACCTAATCATGAGGATCCTCCAGAATCTTTTCGAGTGCTCGTTCGAGAACTACGATCTTTGGCTCTAGAACTGAATCATTTCCTTGTATCTGAAAAGAACTTCCAGGTTAATAGGGAGGAAGTTTGATCGGAATAAATATAAATTCTTTTCTTATTTCTATTTTATGATTGACCAATATAAACATCAACAACTTCAAATTGGACTCGTTTCCCCTCAACAAATAAAGGCTTGGGCTAACAAAAACCTACCTAATGGAGAAGTCGTTGGCGAAGTCACAAGGCCCTCTACTTTTCATTATAAAACCGATAAACCAGAAAAAGATGGATTGTTTTGCGAAAGAATCTTTGGACCCATAAAAAGCGGGATTTGCGCTTGTGGCAATTCTCGAGCGAGCGGAGCTGAAAACGAAGACGAAAGATTTTGCCAAAAATGCGGGGTCGAATTTGTGGATTCTCGGATACGAAGATATCAAATGGGATACATCAAACTCGCATGTCCCGTGACTCATGTGTGGTATTTGAAAGGTCTTCCTAGTTATATCGCGAATCTTTTAGATAAACCTCTTAAGAAGTTGGAGGGCCTAGTATACGGCGATTTCTCTTTTGCTAGGCCCAGCACTAAAAAACCCACTTTTTTACGATTACGAGGTTTATTCGAAGAGGAAATTGCATCCTGTAACCACAGCATTTCTCCCTTTTTTTCTACCCCAGGCTTTGCAACATTTCGAAATCGGGAAATTGCGACAGGAGCAGGTGCTATTAGAACAATTAGCAGATTTGGATTTGCGAATTATTATAGAGAATTCTTTGGTCGAATGGAAGGAATTAGAAGACGAGGGGTATAGTGGAGATGAGTGGGAAGATAGAAAAAGACGAATAAGAAAAGTTTTTTTGATTAGACGCATGCAATTGGCGAAACATTTTATTCAAACAAATGTAGAACCAGAATGGATGGTTTTGTGCTTATTACCGGTTCTTCCTCCCGAATTGAGACCTATTGTTTATAGGTCTGGAGATAAAGTAGTGACTTCAGACATTAATGAACTTTATAAGAGAGTTATCCGTCGGAACAACAATCTTGCCTATCTATTAAAAAGAAGTGAATTAGCGCCAGCAGATTTAGTAATGTGCCAGGAAAAATTGGTACAAGAAGCCGTGGATACACTTCTTGATAGTGGGTCCCGCGGGCAACCGACGAGGGATGGTCACAATAAAGTATACAAATCACTTTCAGATGTAATTGAAGGTAAAGAGGGAAGGTTTCGCGAGACTCTGCTTGGGAAACGGGTCGATTACTCGGGGCGTTCTGTCATTGTTGTGGGTCCTTCGCTTTCATTACATCAATGTGGATTACCTCTAGAGATAGCAATAAAGCTTTTTCAGCTATTTGTAATTCGCGATTTAATCACGAAACGCGCCACTTCTAATGTAAGGATTGCTAAAAGGAAAATTTGGGAAAAAGAACCCATTGTATGGGAAATACTTCAAGAAGTTATGCGGGGACATCCTGTACTGTTAAATAGAGCACCTACCCTGCATAGATTAGGCATACAGGCCTTTCAACCCACTTTAGTAGAGGGGCGTACTATTTCTTTACACCCATTAGTGTGTAAGGGTTTCAATGCGGACTTTGATGGAGATCAAATGGCTGTTCATCTACCTTTATCCTTGGAAGCTCAGGCAGAAGCCCGTTTACTTATGTTTTCTCATATGAATCTCTTATCTCCCGCTATTGGGGATCCTATTTGCGTACCAACCCAAGACATGCTTATCGGGCTTTATGTATTAACGATTGGAAAGCGTCGAGGTATTTGTGCAAATAGATATAATAGTTGCAGAAACTACCCAAATCTAAAAGTAAATTACAATAATAATAATAATTTTAAATATAGGAAAGATAAAGAACCCCATTTTTCTAGTTCTTATGATGCACTGGGAGCTTATAGACAAAAACTAATCAGTTTAGATAGTCCCTTGTGGCTACGATGGAACCTGGATCAACGCGTCATTGGGTCAAGAGAAGTTCCGATTGAAGTTCAATATGAATCTTTGGGGACTTATCATGAGATTTATGCCCACTATCTAATAATGGGAAATAGAAAAAAAGAAATTCGTTCGATATACATTCGAACCACTCTTGGTCATATTTCTTTTTATAGAGAAATAGAGGAAGCCATACAAGGATTTAGTCAGGCCTATTCATACACTACCTAAACAAGAAAGTTAGATTCGGCGATGCCCCTCCCCTTTCGGGGGGCATTCCGATTTCCCTAGTATCATCATTATTTGCCACGCGAATCCAGATTGAGATTGAGGCAATTAAGTTAATTAAATTTTCGAATCACTGACTCAGGCCCATTGTCGAATCCTACTCAGCAATTGTCGAATCCTACTCAGCCGAAAAGGGGGTACTTATGTATGGCGGAACGGGCCAATCTGGTCTTTCATAATAAAGAGATAGACGGAACTGGTATGAAACGACTTATTAGCAGATTAATAGATCATTTTGGAATGGGATATACATCCCATATACTGGATCAACTAAAGACTCTGGGCTTCCATCAAGCCACTACTACATCGATTTCGTTAGGAATCGAGGATCTTTTAACAATACCCTCTAAGGGATGGTTAGTCCAAGACGCGGAACAACAGAGTTTTCTTTTGGAGAAACACTATTATTATGGGGCTGTACACGCGGTAGAAAAATTACGCCAATCTGTTGAGATATGGTATGCGACAAGTGAATATTTGAAACAAGAAATGAATTCAAATTTTCGGATAACGGATCCTTCTAATCCAGTCTATCTAATGTCTTTTTCAGGAGCCAGAGGAAATGCATCTCAAGTACACCAATTAGTAGGTATGAGAGGATTAATGTCGGACCCTCAAGGACAAATGATTGATTTACCTATTCAAAGCAATTTACGCGAGGGACTTTCTTTGACAGAATATATAATTTCCTGCTATGGAGCCCGCAAAGGGGTTGTAGATACTGCTGTGCGAACAGCAGATGCTGGATATCTTACACGTAGACTTGTTGAAGTAGTTCAACATATTATTGTGCGTAGAAGAGATTGTGGTACTATCCGAGGTATTTCTGTAAGTCCTCAAAATGGGATGACGGAAAAACTTTTTGTCCAAACACTAATTGGTCGTGTATTAGCAGACGATATATATATCGGTTCACGATGCATTGCCGCGCGAAATCAAGATATTGGAATTGGATTAGTCAATCGATTCATAACTGCCTTTCGAGCACAACCATTTCGAGCACAACCAATATATATTAGAACCCCCTTTACTTGCCGAAGCACTTCTTGGATCTGTCAATTATGCTATGGCCGGAGTCCTACTCATAGTGATCTGGTCGAATTGGGAGAAGCCGTAGGTATTATTGCAGGTCAATCAATTGGGGAGCCAGGGACTCAACTAACATTAAGAACTTTTCATACTGGCGGAGTATTCACAGGGGGTACTGCCGACCTTGTACGATCCCCTTCGAATGGAAAAATAAAATTCAATGAGAATTTGGTTCACCCCACACGTACCCGTCATGGGCAGCCTGCTTTTCTATGTTATATAGACTTGCATGTAACTATTCAGAGTCAAGATATTCTATATAGTGTGAATATTCCCTCAAAAAGCTTGATTCTAGTGCAAAATGATCAATATGTAAAATCCGAACAAGTAATTGCGGAGATTCGTGCCGGAACGTCCACTTTACATTTTAAAGAAAGGGTACAAAAGCATATTTATTCTGAATCAGACGGCGAAATGCACTGGAGTACTGATGTTTACCATGCGCCCGAATATCAATATGGTAATCTTCGCCGATTACCAAAAACAAGCCATTTATGGATATTGTCAGTAAGTATGTGCAGATCCAGTATAGCGTCTTTTTCACTCCACAAGGATCAAGATCAAATGAATACTTATGGTAAAAAAGATAGGGAAATTCTTGATTATTCAACGTCGGATCGAATCATGTCCAATGGCCATTGGAATTTTATCTATCCTTCTATTTTTCAAGATAATTCAGATTTGTTGGCGAAAAAGCGAAGAAATAGGTTCGTCATTCCATTACAATATCATCAAGAACAAGAGAAAGAACTAATATCCTGTTTTGGGATTTCGATTGAAATCCCCCTTATGGGTGTTTTACGTAGAAATACTATTTTTGCTTATTTTGACGATCCCCGATACAGAAAAGATAAAAAGGGTTCAGGAATTGTTAAATTTAGATATAGGACCCTAGAAGAAGAATATAGGACTCGAGCGGAAGACTCAGAAGAGGAATATGAGACCCTAGAAGACGAATACAGGACCCGAGAGGACGAATATGAATATGAAACCCTAGAAGAATCTAAATATGGAATCCTAGAAGACGAATACGAATATGAAACCCTAGAAGACGAATATGGGAGCCCAGAAAACGAATATGGGAACCCAGAGAACGAATATAGGACTTTAGAGAAAGACTCAGAAGAGGAATATGGGAGCCCAGAGAGCAAATATAGGACCCAAGAGGACGAATATGGAACTCTAGAGGAAGACTCAGAAGACGAATATGGCAGCCCCGGGGAAAGCGCAGAGGAAAAATATGGTACTTTAGAGGAAGACTCAGAAGAAGATTCAGAGGACGAATACGAGAGCCCAGAGGAAGATTCCATCTTAAAAAAAGAGGGTTTGATTGAGCATCGAGGAACAAAAGAATTTAGTCTAAAATACCAAAAAGAAGTAGATCGGTTTTTTTTCATTCTTCAAGAACTTCATATCTTGCCGAGATCTTCATCCCTAAAGATACTTGACAATAGTATTATTGGAGTGAATACACAACTCACAAAAAATACAAGAAGTCGACTAGGCGGACTGGTCCGAGTGAAGAGAAAAAAAAGCCATACGGAACTCAAAATATTTTCCGGAGATATTCATTTTCCTGAAGAGGCGGATAAGATATTAGGTGGCTGTTTGATACCGCCAGAAAGACAAAAAAAAGATTCTAAGGAATCAAAAAAAAGGAAAAATTGGGTCTATGTTCAACGGAAAAAAATTCTCAAGAGCAAGGAAAAGTATTTTGTTTCCGTTCGCCCTACAGTGGCATATGAAATGGACGAAGGAAGAAATTTAGCAACACTTTTCCCGCAGGATCTCTTGCAAGAAGAAAATAATCTCCAAATTCGACTTGTCAATTTTATTTCTCATGAAAATAGCAAGTTAACTCAAAGAATTTATCACACAAATAGTCAATTTGTTAGAACTTGCTTAGTAGTGAATTGGGAACAAGAAGAAAAAGAAAAGGCTGGTGCTTCCCTTGTTGAGGTAAGAGCAAATGATCTTATTCGCGATTTCCTAAGAATTGAGTTAGTCAAGTCCACTATTTCGTATACACGAAAAAGGTATGGTAGGACAAGTGCAGGACCGATTCCCCATAATAGGTTAGATCGCGCCAATATCAATTCTTTTTATTCCAAGGCGAAGATTGAATCACTTAGCCAACATCCAGAAGCTATTGGCACTTTGTTGAATCGAAATAAAGAATACCACTCTTTGATGATTTTGTCGGCATCCAACTGTTCTCGAATTGGTTTATTCAAGAATTCAAAACATCCCAATGCGATAAAAGAATGGAATCCTAGAATTCCTATTCGAGAAATTTTTGGGCCCTTAGGCGCTATTGTAGCTAGTATATCGCATTTTTCTTCATCTTACTATTTACTAACGCATAATAAAATCCTGTTAAAAAAATATTTGTTCGTTGACAATTTAAAACAAACCTTCCAAGTACTTCAAGAACTTAAATACTCTTTAATAGATGAAAATAAAAGGATTTCTAATTTCGATAGTAACATAATGTTGGATCCATTCCTTTTGAATTGTCACTTTGTCCATCATGATTCTTGGGAAGAGACATTGGCAATAATTCACCTTGGACAATTTATTTGTGAAAATGTATGTCTATTTAAATCGCACATAAAAAAATCCGGTCAAATTTTCATTGTAAATATGAATTCCTTTGTTATAAGAGCAGCTAAACCTTATTTGGCCACTACAGGAGCAACTGTTAATGGTCATTATGGAGAAATCCTTTACAAGGGAGATAGGTTAGTTACGTTTATATATGAAAAATCGAGATCTAGTGACATAACGCAAGGTCTTCCAAAAGTGGAACAAATCTTTGAAGCGCGTTCAATTGATTCATTATCCCCGAATCTCGAAAGGAGAATTGAGGATTGGAATGAGCGTATACCAAGAATTCTTGGGGTCCCTTGGGGATTCTTGATTGGAGCTGAGCTAACCATAGCCCAAAGTCGTATCTCTTTGGTTAATAAAATCCAAAAGGTTTATCGATCCCAAGGGGTACAGATCCATAATAGACATATAGAGATTATTATACGCCAAGTAACATCAAAAGTGCGGGTTTCCGAAGATGGAATGTCTAATGTTTTTTCGCCTGGGGAATTAATCGGACTATTGCGAGCGGAACGAGCAGGACGAGCTTTGGATGAATCGATCTATTATCGGGCAATCTTATTGGGAATAACAAGGGCTTCCCTGAATACCCAAAGTTTCATATCTGAAGCAAGTTTTCAAGAAACTGCTCGAGTTTTAGCAAAAGCTGCCCTACGAGGTCGCATTGATTGGTTGAAAGGCTTGAAAGAAAACGTAGTTCTGGGGGGGATTATACCTGTTGGTACCGGATTCCAAAAATTTGTGCATCGTTCCCCACAAGACAAGAACCTTTATTTCGAAATAAAAAAAAAAAATCTATTCGCGTCGGAAATGAGAGATTTTTTGTTTCTCCATACAGAATTAGTTTCTTCAGATTCTGACGTAACAAACAATTTTTATGAGACATAAGAACCCCCATAAAAATATTTTTTACTTTACTAGACTTTTGAACTTAGAACACTAACAGGTCAAATTTTAGATTTTTAAGATTTTTATTTTAATAAGTAAAACAAGTCAGTTAATTCATTAAGGTGGTTATGTTTATACCATGTATCAATGGCCAACTCTTATCTTAGTACAAGGTTCTCTCGGAACAATTATTATTTATTTCAAGCTATTTCGGATCTTTCTTAATCTTCAAAAAGAACTAAATTCCGTAATGGAATGGTAGGATTAAAAAAAAGGAAGTGTGGAAAAAATGACAAGAAGATATTGGAACATTAATTTGAAAGAGATGATAGAAGCAGGAGTTCATTTTGGTCATGGTATTAAGAAATGGAATCCTAAAATGGCCCCTTACATTTCGGCAAAGCGTAAAGGTACTCATATTATAAATCTCGCTAGAACGGCTCGTTTTTTATCAGAAGCTTGTGATTTAGTTTTTGATGCAGCAAGTCAGGGAAAAAGTTTCTTAATTGTTGGTACCAAAAAAAGAGCAACAGATTTAGTAGCATCAGCTGCAATAAGGGCTCGTTGTCATTATGTTAATAAAAAGTGGTTCAGTGGTATGTTAACGAATTGGTCGATTACGAAAACTAGACTTTCTCAATTTAGAGACTTAAGAGCAGAAGAAAAAATGGGAAAATTCCACCATCTCCCAAAAAGAGATGTGGCAATCTTGAAGAGAAAATTATCTACTTTGCAAAGGTATCTCGGCGGGATCAAATATATGACGAGATTGCCAGACATTGTGATCGTCCTTGATCAGCAAAAAGAGTATATAGCTCTTCGGGAATGTGCCATTTTGGGGATTCCTACTATTTCTTTAGTCGATACAAATTGTGACCCGGATCTCGCGAATATATCGATTCCAGCCAACGATGACACTATGACTTCAATTCGATTGATTCTTAACAAATTAGTATTTTCAATTTGTGAGGGCCGTTCTCTCTATATAAGAAATCGTTGATTAAGAATATATAGTGAATTCTTGGGCAACTGCGTAAATTTATGGAATCACTTACTTTACTATATCTTTTTTTTTGCATAGAATTTTTTTTGCATAGAAAAAAGAAGGGGAATATTGATATATATTAGAGGGTATTGATATATATTATGATCTGATGTGCTTTCTTGGTATCCTAAATATAAGATTAATACTTCAAGTTGCTGAGTTGAGAAAGAGATGGTTGAATCAAAAGAATTCCTTTTTTGAAGTTCAATTTTTATCAGAGGACAATATGAATATTATACCTTGTTCCATTAAAACACTCAAGGGGTTATACGATATATCGGGTGTAGAAGTAGGCCAACACTTCTATTGGCAAATAGGAGGTTTCCAAATTCATGCCCAAGTACTCATCACTTCTTGGGTCGTAATTACTATCTTGCTAGGTTCAGTTGTCATAGCTGTTCGGAATCCACAAACCATCCCGACCGACGGTCAGAATTTTTTTGAATATGTCCTTGAGTTTATTCGAGACTTGAGCAAAACTCAGATTGGAGAAGAATATGGTCCCTGGGTTCCCTTTATTGGAACTATGTTCCTTTTTATTTTTGTTTCGAATTGGTCGGGTGCTCTTTTACCTTGGAAAATTATAGAGTTACCCCATGGGGAATTAGCAGCGCCCACGAATGATATAAATACTACTGTTGCTTTAGCTTTACTCACGTCAGCGGCATATTTTTATGCTGGTCTTAGCAAAAAAGGATTGAGCTATTTCGAGAAATATATTAAACCAACTCCAATCCTTTTACCAATTAACATCCTAGAAGATTTCACAAAACCATTATCGCTTAGCTTTCGACTTTTCGGGAATATATTGGCGGATGAATTAGTCGTTGTTGTTCTTGTTTCTTTAGTCCCCTTAGTAATCCCTATACCGGTCATGTTTCTTGGATTATTTACAAGCGGTATTCAAGCTCTTATTTTTGCAACATTAGCCGCAGCCTATATAGGTGAATCCATGGAGGGTCATCATTGAATTGACTCTTTTTGGAAATAGTATTTTTTTTTTTTGCAGCTTAGCTCAATTCATGCATGGTTCCAGATAATCTGCTTGGTTGCAAAAAAATAGTTAGAAATGCGTATGAATATATAGCCTAGAGTTGTAGGAGAGAGAATAGAATAGACTATATTATGGAATTTTCAAAGTATATATGCATTAAGGAGGGTGGAGTCAGGCTAGATCTATACTATAATATCCTTAATGTCTATAAGTGGAGTCCTCTTTTATGCAGGTTTCCACTTTAAGCAATGATTTTAGAATCCGATTCAATAGAAAATGAGAAAATATGCAAACAAAATAGAAGAAACAAATGTATATATATAGGATATTATATTATATATTCCTAGGTTAGATTCATTATCTAATCCGATATATGGATATGGAATTCCCTTCTATGTAGTTCGGACAATTCACATTATCATTTCAATTTGATTTCAATTTGTACTTTTTAGTTACTTTACTTCTCCCCAATAGAGCTTAGAAGTAAGAATTTATTGGTTGATTGTATCCTTAACCATTTCTTTTTTTTGACACGAGGAACTACTCACCATGAATCCACTAATTGCTGCTGCTTCTGTTATTGCTGCTGGATTGGCCGTAGGGCTTGCTTCTATTGGACCTGGAGTTGGTCAAGGTACTGCTGCAGGACAAGCTGTAGAAGGTATTGCGAGACAGCCAGAAGCAGAAGGTAAAATACGAGGTACTTTATTGCTTAGTCTAGCTTTTATGGAAGCTTTAACAATTTATGGACTAGTTGTGGCACTAGCGCTTTTATTTGCGAACCCTTTTGTTTAATCTTAAAAAAAAAATTCTTTCGATTTCGATTAGATACTTTTTTCTTTTTTTAGTAAATTGGTATTTGCTTCCACAATTCCAATTATATCAATACTTTATTTAATTTACTCCTATTTATTACTCCTGGAATTATCTATTTATCGGGACAGATAATACCCCATTCTAGGAAGGGCTGAGTTGAGTATTATTAATTTAGAAGATATGCTCACCTTCTTATTTCCCGTCCTTAGTTTAGGAAAGTGGAAAGTTTTTTCCTTTTATTTTAGGAATTTTGGGAACAGAACATTTCAACAAAGGAAGTCTTTCACCGGTCAAACAAGACGTAAGACTTAATCTAAAAGAAATTACTAGATTGAATCTATTTGCATTAAAAAAACCGATCAAAAAAGGGCGAGCGAAGTAAGTGATCGAAAAACTTTGTTCTTTGTTCGTCCTATCTATAAGAGGAGAGCATATGAAAAATGTAACCCATTCTTTCGTTTTTTTAGCTCACTGGCCATCCGCTGGCAGTTTCGGGCTTAATACCGATATTTTAGCAACAAATCTAATAAATCTAACTGTAGTGGTTGGTGTTTTGATTTTTTTTGGAAAGGGAGTGTGTGCGAGTTGTCTATTTCAAGAATAGATTGGATCTATCCGGCTGCACTTTATAATATTTTTTAGTATTTTTCGGATAAATAAGAAAAGGGTGCACGATCTCGACGAATTACTTCTGAATAAATTCAGAAATCATATGGAAGAACCATAGCATTTCGCGACTCATTGGTAAATCAACTTTGATTCTCTATAAACCAAGAATGTGAGACCATTAACACGGTTAAAGCTAAACTGCTTGAAGTCCAGGCAAAAAGAGGTACTCTTTCTACAACTATATTAGTATTAGTACCAATTTAAACGGGAAATAGCTAATGTAAAATTTATCTGATATAGAACACTCATATCGATAAAATGGTTTGAACTATTTACTAGAAAAAAAAGGGGGCACCCTGCCCTTTTTTAACCAATGCCGAATCGACGACCTATGTATAAAAAAGAGAAATTTTTTGGATTTGAAGAAAAAAAAAATAAAAAAGAATTCTATTAATTTTCATTTTCCATTTATTTAGTTAGTTTTTCTTAATGAAATTGAAATTATTAACTAGAGGGCAAATAAAAATAAAGAAACAACTTTGCTGACCATGATATATTTTTATCTAGGCGGAAGAGTCCTCTTAATATTTATCTAGTCTTATATAGGTTTCGGTATATTGAAATATAAACATAAAAAAGAAGATAGAGGATAGGCTCATTACTTAAAAAAAAGATATGGAAATAGCTATAGAAAAAAAAAAAGGAGCGTGAGAGCCAAATGAATCGAAAGATTCATGTTTGGTTCGGGAAGAGATCATAAAAGTTGTAAACTTACAAAATAATCTACTTTCATTAAAAGATTTATTAGATAATCGAAAACAGAGGATCTTGAGTACTATTCGAAATTCAGAAGAATTGCGTAGAGGGACCATTGAGCAACTCGAAAAAGCTCGGATTCGATTACAGAAAGTCGAACTAGAAGCGGATGAGTATCGAATGAATGGATACTCTGAGATAGAACGAGAAAAAGCAAATTTGATTAATGCTACTTCTATTAGTTTGGAACAATTGGAAAAGTCTAAAAACGAAACCCTTTATTTTGAAAAACAAAGGGCAATGAATCAGGTCCGACAGCGGGTTTTCCAACAGGCCGTACAAGGAGCTCTAGGAACTCTGAATAGTTGTTTGAATACCGAGTTACATTTCCGTACGATTCGTGCTAATATTGGCATTCTCGGGTCCCTGGAATGGAAGAAATAATTAAATTAATTAGGCCTTGAACTTCTACTTTCGTTTAGAATTTAGGCATTATTTTTCCCCTTGCTTCCGAAAAAAGAGTCAAGAAACACTAATGGCAACCCTTCGAGTCGACGAAATTCATAAAATTCTCCGCGAACGTATTGAACAATATAATAGGAAAGTAGGGATTGAGAATATAGGTCGCGTAGTTCAAGTGGGGGATGGGATTGCTCGTATTATAGGTCTTGGTGAAATAATGTCAGGTGAATTAGTCGAATTTGCAGAAGGTACTAGGGGTATTGCTCTGAATTTGGAATCCAAAAATGTTGGGATTGTATTAATGGGCGATGGGTTGATGATACAAGAGGGAAGTTTTGTAAAAGCAACAGGAAGAATTGCTCAGATACCCGTGAGTGAGGCTTACTTGGGTCGTGTTGTAAATGCTCTGGCTAAACCTATTGATGGGAAAGGCGAAATTATAGCTTCCGAATCTCGCTTAATTGAATCTCCTGCTCCAAGTATAATTTCCAGGCGTTCCGTATACGAACCTCTTCAAACAGGGCTTATTGCTATCGATTCGATGATCCCTATAGGGCGCGGTCAGCGAGAGTTAATTATTGGGGACAGACAGACTGGCAAAACAGCAGTAGCCACAGATACAATTCTCAATCAAAAAGGGCAAGGTGTAATATGTGTTTATGTAGCTATCGGTCAAAGAGCATCCTCCGTAGCTCAAGTAGTAACTACTTTCCATGAGGAGGGGGCCATGGAATACACTATTGTAGTAGCTGAAATGGCGGATTCACCTGCTACATTACAATACCTCGCTCCTTATACGGGAGCAGCCCTGGCTGAGTATTTTATGTACCGCGAACGGCATACTTTAATAATTTATGATGATCTCTCCAAACAGGCACAAGCTTATCGCCAAATGTCCCTTCTATTAAGAAGACCTCCCGGACGTGAGGCTTATCCAGGGGATGTTTTTTATTTGCATTCACGCCTTTTAGAAAGAGCCGCTAAATTAAATTCTCTTTTAGGCGAAGGAAGTATGACCGCTTTACCAATAGTTGAGACTCAATCTGGAGACGTTTCCGCCTATATTCCTACTAATGTAATCTCCATTACAGATGGACAAATATTCTTATCTGCGGATCTATTCAATGCCGGAATTCGACCCGCTATTAATGTGGGTATTTCTGTTTCCAGAGTAGGATCCGCGGCTCAAATTAAAGCCATGAAACAAGTAGCTGGCAAATCAAAATTGGAACTAGCGCAATTCGCAGAGTTACAAGCCTTTGCACAATTCGCCTCTGCTCTCGATAAAACAAGTCAGAATCAATTGGCAAGGGGTCGACGATTAAGGGAATTGCTTAAACAATCCCAGGCAAATCCTCTCCCAGTGGAAGAGCAGATAGCTACTATTTATACCGGAACAAGAGGATATCTTGATTCGTTAGAAATTGAACAGGTAAATAAATTTCTGGATGAGTTACGTAAACATCTAAAAGATACTAAACCTCAATTCCAAGAAATTATATCTTCTAGCAAGACATTCACCGAGCAAGCGGAAATCCTTTTGAAGGAAGCTATTCAGGAACAGCTGGAACGGTTTTCTCTTCAGTAACAAATAAATTTTGCATGTCTACTCTTGTTAGTAGAATAGGAATCGTTGAGAAAGCTTTTTCATTTGAATCATGCAAAAAAGTTTTCTTTGTTTTTAGTTTAGTATAGTTATTTAAAGAATAGATAGAAATAAGATTGCGTCCAATAGGATTTGAACCTATACCAAAGGTTTAGAAGACCTCTGTCCTATCCATTAGACAATGGACGCTTTTCTTTCATATTTTATTCTTTCTTTTATTTTTTTGCTTCTTCCGAGAAAAAACTGTTAGACCAAAACTCTTTTAGGAAATCAAAAAATCCAGATACAAATGCATGATGTATATATTATATCATGCATATATCATAAAGAAGGAGTATGGAGGCGGTAGTGGGAATCGAACCCGCAACCCCAAGGTTATGAGCCTTATGAGCTACCAAACTGCTCTATACTCTTAAACTAAAGAGGGGTAACTAGTGGATAAAAGAGGGTTGGATACGCCCCTCTACCAATATCTATACAAATAGAATAGTCCATTTATACAGAATGGTAAAGAGGGCTCCTCTATGATTATCAATTCCAGAAATCCATACAAATACGAAAGGGTATTTTATCCTTACCAACTGGATCTTGTTGCACCCGGTAACAAACATTCATAAACCATTTCTCGAAGTACGTGTCCGGATAGCCCAAAATGTCGATAGTTAGCTCTAGGTCTTCCGGTCAAAAAACAACGTCGATGAAGGCGTGTAGGTGCACTATTACGCGGTAGGGATTGCAATTTTTCTCGCATTTTCGTTTTTTCACTCAAACTCAAGGGAGAAACTTTGCTTCTTATCTTTTTTTTTAAAGATTGACGAATCAAATGATATTTCTGTTCTAATTTCTGCCGCTTCTTCTCCCTCTGAATCAAACTTTTTTTTGCCATAATGTGTCGTTGCTATTATTACCAAGTATACGGTTCTAATCCTAGATGGAAAAATAAATAGAAAAAGAAATCTAAAAAGGCAGATCCTCCCTCTCTATCAAGAGTAATGAACTAGGTGCTGATACAGTACAAAAAAACAAACTAAATTAACCAAACTTGCCTGATGTTGAGGCAATCAAGAAAGCTGCATAAGTGAATATATAACCCACGGAAAAGTGAGCTAATCCAACCAATCTTGCTTGCACAATGGAAAGAGCCACGGGCTTATCTCTCCAGCGAATTAAATTAGCTAAAGGTGTGCGTTCATGAGCCCATGCTAAAGTCTCAATTAATTCCTGCCAATACCCCCGCCAGGAAATTAAGAACATAAATCCAGTAGCCCAAACAAGATGTCCAAATAAGAACATCCACGCCCATACCGATAAACTATTCATCCCAAAAGGATTATATCCATTGATAAGTTGTGAAGAGTTTAACCATAGGTAATCTCTTAACCATCCCATCAAATAAGTGGAGGATTCATTAAATTGTGAAACGTTGCCCTGCCATAATGTGATATGTTTCCAATGCCAATAAAAAGTAACCCACCCAATGGTATTTAACATCCAGAAAACTGCCAAATAAAATGCGTCCCAAGCAGAAATATCACAAGTACCGCCGCGCCCTGGGCCGTCACAAGGAAAACTATATCCAAAATCCTTTTTATCTGGCATTAATTTGGAACCGCGTGCATCTAAAGCGCCCTTTACTAAAATCAATGTAGTTGTATGCAAACCTAGAGCAATAGCATGATGAACCAAGAAATCCCCAGGTCCTATTGTTAAGAAAAGCGAATTACTATTCTCATTAACAGCATTCAACCATCCGGGCAACCATAGGCTTCGACCCGCATTGAAAGCGGGGCCATTCGTTGAAGATAAGAGTATATCGAACCCATATGTCGTCTTGCCATGAGCAGATTGTATCCATTGGGCAAATATAGGTTCGATCAAGATTTGCTTTTCTGGAGTACCAAAAGCAAGCATGACGTCGTTATGAACATAAAGGCCCAAGGTATGGAATCCTAGAAAGAGGCTAGCCCAACTTAAATGAGATATGATAGCTTCTTTATGGTCTAACATTCTTGCCAATACATTATCCTCATTCTGTTCCGGATTGTAATCCCTAATGAAAAAAATAGCTCCATGAGCAAAAGCCCCTGTCATGATGAACCCTGCAATATATTGGTGATGAGTATATAAAGCAGCTTGAGTAGTAAAGTCTTGTGCTATGAATGCATAAGGAGGTAAAGAGTACATATGTTGAGCTACTAAGGAAGTAATAACCCCTAAAGAAGCTAGAGCAAGACCTAACTGAAAATGAATCGAATTGTTGATTGTGTCATAAAGGCCCTTATGCCCACGCCCTAATCGACCCCCCGGAGGAGTATGCGCTTCTAAAAGATCTTTAATACTGTGCCCAATTCCGAAGTTAGTTCGATACATGTGACCGGCAATGAGAAAAATAAATGCAATAGCTAAATGATGGTGAGCCATATCGGTCAGCCACAAACTTTGTGTTTGTGGATGGAATCCCCCAAGAAGAGTTAGAATGGCAGTTCCCGCTCCTTGAGCGGTACCAAATAAATGATTACTCGAATCAGGGTTTTGGGCATAAAGATTCCATTGACCCGTCAAAAGGGGTCCCAACCCCTGGGGATAGGGTAATACATCTAAGAAATTATTCCATCGAACGTACTCCCCCCTGGATGCGGGAATAGCAACATGAACTAAATGTCCTGTCCAAGCCAAAGAACTTACCCCGAAAAGTCCTGACAAATGATGATTGAGACGAGATTCCGCGTTTTTGAACCACGAAAGGCTTGGTTTCCATTTGGGTTGTAGATGTAACCAACCCGCTATTAAGGACAGCGTAGAAAGAAATAATAGAAAAAGAGCTCCAGTATAAAGATCCTCATTGGTGCGTAATCCTATTGTATACCACCACTGATAAACTCCAGAATAAGCAATATTCACTGGACCAGCAGCACCTCCTCGAGTAAAGGCTTCCACAGCGGGTTGACCAAAATGAGGATCCCAAATCGCATGAGCAATAGGTCTTACGTGTAAAGGATCCTGTATCCATGATTCAAAATTTCCTTGCCAAGCTACATGAAACAGATTTCCGGACGTCCATAGAAAGATTATTGCTAATTGCCCAAAGTGAGAAGCAAAAATGTTCTGATAAAGACGTTCTTCAGTAATATCATCATGACTTTCGAAATCATGTGCGGTAGCAATACCAAACCAAATACGACGAGTAGTGGGGTCCTGAGCTAAGCCTTGGCTAAACCTGGGAAATCTTAATTCCATAATGCCTTTCAAATCCTCCTAGCCACTATCCTACTGCAATAATTCTCGCTAAGAAGAATGCCCATGTCGTGGCAATTCCACCCAGAAGGTAATGGGTTACTCCTACAGCGCGTCCTTGTATAATGCTCAAGGCTCTAGGCTGAGTAGCAGGAGCAACTTTTAATTTGTTATGAGCCCAAACGATAGATTCAATGAGTTCTTGCCAATAACCACGGCCGCTGAATAAAAACATTAAACTGAAGGCCCAGACAAAATGAGCACCTAAGAAAAAAAGACCATATGCAGATAATGAAGAACCATAAGACTGAATGACTTGCGATGCCTGTGCCCACAAGAAATCTCGAAGCCACCCATTAATCGTAATGGAACTCTGTGCAAAGTTTCCCCCTGTAATATGAGTTACCACCCCTTGATCACTTATAGTACCCCAAACATCCGACTGCATTTTCCAACTGAAATGGAAAATGACTACCGAAATTGCATTGTACATCCAGAATAAACCTAAGAAAACATGATCCCAGGCGGATACTTGACATGTTCCCCCTCGGCCAGGCCCATCGCAAGGAAAGCGAAAACCTAGATTTGCTTTATCGGGTATCAAACGGGAACTCCGAGCAAATAAAACACCTTTCAAAAGTATTAATACAGTCACATGTATGGTAAATGCATGAATGTGATGGACTAAAAAATCTGCGGTTCCTAATGGAATAGGTAACAAAGCCACTTTGCCACCTACTGCTACTAACTCGCCGCCTCCCCACGTTAAGCTAGTACTTGTTGTTGCACCAGGAGCTGTTACGCCAGGCGCAGTAGCATGGATATTTTGTACCCATTGAGCAAAGATAGGTTGTAATTGTATGGCAGTATCCGAAAACATATCTTGTGGACGGCCTAAAGCACTCATGGTATCATTATGAATGTACAAGCCAAAACTGTGAAAACCTAGAAATATACATACCCAGTTAAGGTGGGATATGATTGCATCGCGGTGTCTAAGGACGCGATCTAATAGATCGTTGTATCGAGTAGTTGGATCATAGTCTCTTACCATAAAAATTGCTGCATGTGCAGCAGCACCGACTATTAGAAATCCGCCAATCCACATGTGGTGTGTGAACAAGGAAAGTTGTGTACCATAGTCAGTAGCTAGGTATGGATAGGGAGGCATAGAATACATATGATGAGCTACAACAATGGTTGTAGAGCCTAGCATAGCTAGGTTAAGAGATAATTGAGCATGCCATGACGTTGTTAAGATTTCATAAAGACCCTTATGGCCTTGTCCTGTAAATGGGCCCTTGTGAGCCTCCAAAATATCTTTAAGTCCATGGCCAATACCCCAATTGGTCCTATACATATGACCTGCGATTAGGAAAAGAATAGCAATAGCTAAATGATGGTGCGCAATATCGGTCAGCCAGAGACCACCGGTTACTGGATCTAGTCCTCCGCGAAAAGTCAGAAATTCTGCGTATTTGGACCAATTTAAAGTGAAAAAAGGGGTTGCTCCTTCGGCAAAACTAGGATAAAGTTGAGCCAAAAGGTCCCGATTCAAGATAAATTCATGAGGAAGTGGTATCTCTTTAGGATCCACCCCAGCGTCAAGAAATTGGTTAATTGGTAAAGATACATGAATTTGGTGCCCCGCCCAAGAAAGAGACCCAAGTCCTAATAATCCCGCTAAGTGGTGATTCAACATGGATTCTACATCTTGGAACCAGGCCAATTTGGGAGCGGCTTTGTGATAATGGAACCAACCAGCAAAAAGCATTAACGCTGCAAAAATCAATGCACCAATTGCAGTACAATAGAGTTGTAATTCACTAGTTATTCCAGATGCTCGCCAAAGCTGAAAAAACCAGAGGTTATTTGGATTCCTCGGAAACCCCCGCCTACATCACCATTCAATATTTCTTGCCCTACTATAGGCCAAACTACCTGAG